>NC_048600.1:110722484-110984984 GCF_003668045.3 Cricetulus griseus
CTGCTAGGGCAAAGCAGACAGACAGAGGGGAGGGGAGGGGCCACCACAGAGTGCAAGGGGACCTCTGAAGGAGAGGGGACACTGGCAGCTGGAGGCGGGGCAGGGAGATGGGAGGTAGGAGTAAAGTGGGAGACTGGCAGGAGGAAAGGTGGGGGCTGTGGTGACAAGAGGGGACTTTGGGAACAGAAGGGCAGAGGGGATGTTGTGAGGTCCCAGGGGCCTGGAGGACCACACTAGAACCCAGGTACTGGGTATAGAGTCCTGCCACAGAGGTGCCACAATGTCAGCAGGGGTTGGGGACCATGCCTCTGCCCATCACTGGCTGCCAAGAAGTCGGCCCTCCTCCCTCCCTGCCTATCTTCCTTCCTCCCTCCTGCCTTTCTCCCTCGGGGCAGGAGCTGCTTCCCAGCCAAATCCAAAGCCTTCATCTCTTTTCAGAGCTGGGAATGAAAGAAGGGGAAGCGAGTGCAGCCCTCAAACCCGCTGACGGCCAGATTTTTATTATCTTTGCTCAAATGGGCCCTGGGAAGCCAGCTACCGAGTCTTCAAAGAGCCCCTGAGTGCCTCATTGAAACTGCACCTGCTCTGGCCCACCCACAGCAGGCGCAGGCTGGGGGCACAACTTATCCCCAGCACCCCCAAATCCAGGGACCTGAGCCAAGGATGCCAGAAGCCTCAACCTCAGCACCTCAGGGCCACAAGGTCAGGGAGCCAGGCCAGACCTGGCCCAGCCTTGTCCCTATCTGGGCCTGAGCGACATAAATGAAGGAGGAAAACGAATCTCCTTGCCAGAGCTTAGAGATAAGTGCTTGGAATTCCTCGAAAGAGATGTTTTCATGGCCAGCCTGGGGTTGTCCCCTGGACCCTGACCTGCCTGGGCACTTGTAGGCCACTCCTTGACTCCAGACTCCCCGTGACAGCACAGACCCTCTCAACCACAAAGCTTCACCCCTTCTTGCTATGCTCCCAGCTCACTGAAACAGGTCAGATTCATGTGAGCCACCCTTTCTCTCACCTGACACAGTGCCCAGCAGTGTCAGCCCTCAGCTGGGTTGCTCTTCTTCTCTCAACACCTATCTGGGGTGGAGGTGGGGAGCTCCAAAGAGCCCAGCCCCATCCCTGCTCAGCACTTCCAGGGCTGGGGTTTTGGCAAAGAATGCCAAGGTTAGCAGACAGCCTGTGCCACCCCTTCCCCCATCCCCTGCTCTGACCACACCATCCAGATCGATGCCCGCAGCCAAAACAGAATCAATGGTTCTAATTAAACCCTTTTCTTGGGTGGGTCCCTGGACGGGCTCGGGGGGGGGGGGACACTCTCAGAGGGGACATGTATCCTGGTGGGTCACTACTCACATTTAAAAGGCTATATAAGTAAGGCCAGGGAGCCCCAGACCTCCGGTGCTAGTGGAAGATGAACAGAGGGACAGGGGGAAGCCTGAGGTGGGAGCATGTGTCCCAGGGTTTGTTCTAGGGACCCTGCCCTAAGTGAGGCTCCTCTTTCAGCTCCCAACCTGAGCCTACGTTTGTTTCTTCTGGGCAGATCTCCAGAGTAGGAGCCAGAAGGGAGACCCACAGAACCTCTATCCTAGGGCCATGCTGAGAGCTAGCCCTCCAGGAAAGGAAGGATACAGGACTGGGGGCAGCATTGGACAAAGACCCTCTTGTCCCCTAGGCAGAGTGGCAGGGAGCCAGGGCAAAGCCTTTGCACTTGCAGCCAGTTGTGCCTGGGTACCAGGCAGTCTTGGGGGGGTGGGAGGGGAGGCCCCTTCCCCTATATCCAGAGCCCTCACCCTCCCTCGCTTCGACACCAGGCTAAGGCTCTACTCCAACTCTCAGCCTATCAAAAACACTCCTTCTGGCTGAGTACCACCCTGGACACTTACCATAGTGACCTCCACACCGACCAGAATCAACCAGACCCCCCGTGCCCATATATCACAACCTCCCCTCCACTTACAAACACATACCAGTCATGCTAGAAACCAACACCATCCCAGCTGCCACCAGAGAGGACAGCCTCACACCTCTACAGTAACTATCTTCATCAGATATATCATCAGTTCTTAAGACCAGCCACGGGGACAGGGAAGGGAAGGGGAGAAACTGAGGCACAGAGTTAGACAGCCAAGCAGTTGGCTCAAGGTCACCCAGACCAAGATGACCAGAGCAGAGGAAGGTATCTTAATACCCCATCCCAAGGAGCACAAACCCCACCCAAAAGAACAGTTGGATCCCTAGACCTGCCGTCTGCTCAGTTTCTCCACTTTCCACCTTTATCCCAAGCACCTTTTAGAGGCTGCAGCCGAAAAGCCCCGACCAGGGAAGCCACTTCCCTCAAAGCGGGAGCCTACAAGAGCCCCAGATCCGGCAATATTTGAGAGGGGCTGGAAAAGGCAGTTCAGCCCTCCTTGCTCGCACTGCTGATCCGGCTCACCTGGTTCCCCTCGGCCCCCAGGGTCCCTTGGTCCAACCTCCTCCCTGGGAGAGCGGGCGCGACCCTCCGCGGTCCTCTCCCACCAGGCTAGGGCAAAGCGCCGGAGGCACTGCCAGGGCTGCATGGGGAGGCGTGGGGCTGGGGGCGCGCACCAGCAGCCACACACGCCCCACTGGGCCCTGCCAGCTGAGCTGCGGAGGCACCCGGTCGGCCCCCTCTACTGCCACCAGCATCCTGCTGCCCCCACCGACAGGACTCGGAGCTGGCCCGGGAGCTTCTGACGTAGCAGGGGGGTGCGTGGGAGAGGAGGGGGGGACCACGACGAGTCCCCTCCCCAACCCCGCCCCTCTACTTTTCCAGCCCCCTGCAGTCCCCACCTCCTCATCACCCCGGACGCCCTTCCCAGCTGGGGGCGCCCTTCTTTGCCCCTTGCCTCTGCAGAGGGAGGGTTTAAGATCTAGAAGCCCCTCCCTCAGTCCCTCCCTCTCCAGGGCCCTCCCTACCCGCCCGGCGAGCGGGGAGCAGGTCCCCAGTTTCTGCAACTGCTGCGGAGGCTAGGAGGTCTCCAGGGCTAGGGCCTCGAGGTGCAGGGGGTGGGGTGTAGAATACTGCCTTGTATCCTGGCAACACAGCCAAACCCAGAGCGCTCTCAGTCCCTTGCTTCCCTGAGGGACTGGCGCGAAGGGTCCAGCAGTACCAGCCCAGCGCCTGCACCCCATTCTGAGAGCTGAGGCGGGGATGATCCTCTTCCCTTCATCCCCTTCCCTCCCCCCCCCTTAACATCCCTGGCCTCACTTCGCATGGACCCCTCCCCTCCCCCAGTCTCCTCGCCATCCCCTTCACCCACCCCTCCCCCCTACATTGTAACCCCAGGTCCCCTCCCCCAGGGCACCAAGAGGCCCTCCTAGCCTAGTCTCCAGCTTCACCAGCTCCAGACCCTCTCGACTCCCAGCGCTCTCCCGTCCTGGTCCTCCCCAGCCCGGCGCGCAGCTGTCCCCTGCCCCCCGCGACACCTGCGCCCGGAGCATCCCTAGCCCGGCCGGCCGCCGCCTCCCGGGCCCGGCCGCCGCCCCCGCCCCCGGCCGAGGGGAAAACACACAAAGAAAACAGAAATACCTTCCACTTAAGCATGGAGGCACATTAGGGAGGAGAGAGACAGGGACATGCCTTGGGACGGAGCGTTCCCCATCGGGCGGGGGCGCGGGGGGCGGGGGCCCCGGGCCGGCCTGCCTGGCGCTCGCCCTCTCGCCGCCTCGCGGGCTCCTCGCTCGCCCCAGCCCCGGGGCGCGGTGCCAGGCGGGCGGCCGGGGCGCGGGCCCCGCCGGGGTGGACCAGCTTGGGAGGGCGCCGGCGGCCGGGCGTGTGGGTGCGCGCGCGCGCGCGGCGTGTCACCGAGTGTGCGAGAGCGAGAGAGAGTGTGTGTGTGTGTGTGTCTCTGTGTGTGTGTGCGCGCGAGTGCGCGCGTGCGGCCGGCGCGGGTGTGTCACTGCGGGCGGGAGCGCGCGCGACGCGGGCACGCGCGTGTGGCCGGATGGTACAAAGGGCCGCCGGGGGTGGCGGGGAGCGGGGGAGGGGAAGGGGCACTGCGCTTCCTCGCGCCCTCCAGCAGCACGCCGGCATCCCGCAGCACACGGCCCGGACTGGGGTGCGGGGCGCGCTCACGCTCCGCCCCCCACTCCACCTGCTTCCCCTACCCTATGCGGTCCTCCAGCCGCGGTAGAAACAAATGCATTGACCCCGGAGTGGCCTCAAAGGAGGCACCTGGGGAGGGGACTCCTTGGGTCTCCAAGCACGCCTTGGGACAGAAAAGCACTCCGGGCGCGGCGGAGCAGGACCAGAGGAAGGGGAGAGGACGAGAGAAGGGGGACCACTCTTCAGCCAAGGTGACCTCTGAACACCACAGTCAACACCACAGTCGCTGTGCACCTGGAGAGTGGAGACATCGGTGTGCCTTTCCTGGGTCGCGCCCCCCCCACCTCTACCCCTCCCCCTTCCCGAGCCACCACTCGGCCAGGGACCCAGCTCTCTGGTGCCTCCTGCTGGACAGCCTCCTAGCCCCTACTTCGGTTTCCCGCCCCTACCTCAGGCGCGAGCAGGTACTGCAAGTGAGTAAGAGGCATTGATCACCTCTGAAGTGGACCCCAAAGTAGGGCGCCCCAGATAGTCTTCTCGAGCCTCTTTTGGCGACACCTTTGTCACCTCCACGGCAGCCTGTAAAGCTCCATCTCGGCGCGCCCCACCTTGGTTCACATTACTGGGCCTACCTGGTGATTCTGCAGACTTTTCCATGTCCAGCTTGGACCCAGACTCACGTTGATCTTTGGTGCTCAGGCTTCTCCCTCCTTCCTTCTGTCGGGTTTTGTGGTCAGTTCCTCCTCTCAAAATCCTCTCTTCGAGAGGGGCAGGTGGGCTGAGCCCCTCTGTATGTTTTATTTACCCCTGGCATTCCCAAAGACAGTTCGTATGGTTACAAAAAGGCCACCCAGTGCCCACATCTCTTCCTTGTAGTCCACCCGGCAGAATGGCTGGCAGACAGAGCCCAGAAGAGGAGACCCCACCCCAAGTGGCCCAGATGACAAACCGGTTTCCCCACTTCTTGATCTACCCAGTCCCAGCCTTAATCTGGGCTCTCTTGCTTTTCTGCCCGCCTCCGGGCCTGCCTCTGAGCCAGCCATGCCTCTGAGCCAGCCACATGCCCAGCTAAGGACAAGGTCCCAAATGTACCATACAGATCAATCCCAGTTCCACTAACTCAGGTGGCAGATCAAGGCAGTGGGAGGGACTCGGCTCCAGCTGGCCATCTCAGGAGGACAGCCAAGAGCTGTGTCCTGGACACACGGTCTGGGCACACAACCCCAGCAGTTAAGACCATGACTTCTCTCCTGGGCCAGCTGCTTTTCCCTCTGCCAACTGGATGGTGCCCATCTTTTGGCCTCTGGGCACTCACTGGGAACCCTTCCAGCTCCCTGCCTGGCTGCCTTCCCAAGATGGGCACCAGGAGGCAGCGGGCTGTGCAGGGAGGGGCCACAGCTATTAAGCCTTGAGCCTGGCTCACACCTCTCCTCCTTCCACATGGCTCAATAAGACTCCTCTGCCTTTGGGGTCTTCCCAACCCAGAACTCCCCGCCCAGGGACAAAATATCTTCCTGTCCCTATTCTGTGCCCATTCAAGAGGAAGGGCATCAGCAGGTACTTTTCCCATAGTCTCTAATTTAATCTTGCCATATTAACCTCGTATCAGAAATAAAGGCACACACTTGTTATCCTAGATTTGAGAGGTAAAGGCAGGAGGATCAACACAAATTTTAGCCCAGACCAGTCTTCCTAAGTGAATTCTAGGCTAGCCAGGGATACATTATGAGACTTTGCCCAAGAAACAAAACAAAATAGAAAGAAATAAAGGAAGTAAGGCTCCAAGAATTATAGACAACTGCCCAATCCAAGAGCCTCCAAGGTAAAATTGAGACCCAGGTTGGCCTGACTCTAGGACTCCTGGCCTCTTTTCTATTTCCACTGTCATCTTACCTGTGGCTACCAGAAGCAGAGACCAGCCCTGACACCCCTTGACTCATGCCCACACAGCAGACAGCAGGGGGCCGATAACACAAGGAGTTAGGACAGGGGTTCTTTCAGTCCCCAAGGACCTGGGCATTCTCTCAGAGGTGACAATTGGAAAGATATTTCTCCTATTCGATGCATTCTTTCCTGCATTTAACACTTGACTCCTGGACTCGCCAACAAGCCACTGATGGAGACTGGGTGGGAAAAGGTGGTGGAGTCAGCACCTAGGAATCCTAGACAACTCTGAAGGTGGCTCTGGTGGGAGCCCTCCATGGCAAGACAAAATCATCAGGTTCAAGCACTTTTTCATTTATGTGTCTCTGTTTTGTTTTTGTTGTCTTGTTTTTGAAACAATCTTGCTATATAGTTCAGGCTGACCTTCAACCTATAGTCCTCCCTCAGTTTCCCTAGTGCTGGGATCACAGATGTTGGACACCAGGCGTGGCTTGTGTAGATCACTTTTGTTGTTGTTTTAACTTTTTTTTTTTCCAGTGCTGGGATTGAACCAGAGTCACACATTCTGGTTTCCTTCTTCTGTTTTCTGTTTTCTTTCTTTTTTTTTGTTTTTTGTTTTTTGTTTTTTCGAGACAGGGTTTCTCTGTGTATCTTTGGAGCCTATCCTGGCACTCACTCTGGAGACCAGGCTGGCTTCTAACTCACAGAGATCCACCTGACTCTGCCTCCCGAGTGCTGGGATTAAAGGCGTGCGCCATCAACGCCCAGCACTAGGTCACATTTTAATGGTAAATCCTTCACATTTCTGATAATCTCGGAGCTAAGAACTCATTTGATACACACACCCTCTACTCTCCAAAGACACTATATATACACCTGGACAGCTAGCCCCGGGGCCCCATGGATGTGTGATAATAAACAGAGAGTCTAAGCAGAAACAAATGTCCCATGGTCCCAAATAACATGACCCTCAGCCTTCAGGGATGCCACCTCCCTTGAGGCCTCTGAAGGAGAGCTCTGCTGCTAGGAGGAGGCTGATGAGGGCCTGCACAGCCTGGGTGTTCCTTATCCAGCAGAAGCAAGCAGAACGGCTTCTATATGCTGGCATGGTGCCCAGCACAACCCTTGTGCCAGCTGCCTCCACCTGAGACGCCCCAGGTGCTGCCCCGCCTCCTCTCATTCCTCAACTTAACTTCCCTCTGGTCCTCCTCCCCTGTGGCTCCTCCTCAGCCGGCAGCTGGCATGCTTGAGAATCAGGAAATCAGATCTCAACCACTCCTCCCGTCCTTCCCAAATACTCCAAGGCCCTGGCCCACTCTGAGGGCCACAGAAAGGAGAGTTGGGGAGCAGCCTAGAGTGGGAGTTCCCACCCTCTCCTCCTCTTCACTAAGACACAGTAGTAGCAGGTTTGACAACCTGGACAAACATCTGGGCGAAAAGGAGCACAGGGGTTCCAAGGATTAGCGCAGTAAAGCGGGTTTTGAGGAAATCAAGGCTGACCTCCCGAACCACCCACTCTGCACCTTGAAGCATCTGCCTGCGGTTCCATAAGAATCCCCCCCCCCCGCGCCGCCGCCGCCTCTGTTGGTCTGGACAGGGCATTTCATGAGCCCCACGGAACCATCCAGAAAGTCCAAAGCAGTGACCATGCATTGAGGTGGAAGATGAAGCAGAGAAGCTGAGGAGGAGGAGGGAGGCACTGCCTCTCAGCCGGGATGGCATCCGGGACCCTAAACCCTTCTTACACTCCTCACTCCCACGCCCCAGGAGAGCAGTGAGTGGCTGTAAATTTCAAAAGACTCTCCTGACTCCCTCTGGTCCCCCTCCCTCACTCGCTATTGTAAGGAATGCAAACGGTGCTCAATAATTGATGCCTTCATTAGCACATCAAACTGCTTTCCCAAGGATGCAGAGAAAAAGTGGAAGGGGCTCCCTGAGGCCCGCCCCCTTCACAGACCCTCAGCCGTCACTCAACCTCCCAGCCCCCACAATGGAATGGGCAGCACGCTCAGAGGCCCGGGCTCTAGCTTCCTTGTCCCATAGCCTTGTGGTAGATGCTGTATCTCCCTCATTAAAGGAGGTCCCTGCAACCTGAACGGAAAAGCAGAGCCCTTTGGTGGGCTTGTTGGAAGAGAGGTGCTGTCTGTCCCCCAAGTCTCAGAGTCAATCATTTTGAGGGGATGTGCATTTCTAGCAAGTTCCCAAGAAGAGGGGCTCCTGCAAGTCCAGAAACACACTTGCAGAGCTAGTTGGGTGGTGACTGCCTCCTGGCTCTCCCAGCTTAGGGCTTTGCCCACAGAGGCAAGTCCTGGCAGGGCCTGGCCCACATGAGGAGTGTCTTAGAGGCCTTCCCAGCTCTCATGAATCCCTTCTGTTTTCCTCACACCACCAAGAAAGTGTCCTGATGGCTTGAGCACCCTTACCCTTTCCTGCCACGCTAAACTCTAACCCTCCACACTGAGACAGGTGTGGGTCTCCTGAAACCCTGCTGTGTGCCAGGGCCACGCTGCCCAATGCTGGTGTTCTCTTCCCTGCACCTCAACCTCTCGGGGGACTTCCTGGGGCCTAAATGGCACTGAGGGCCGGGGCATGCCTTCTGACTGCAGTCCATAAACACGTGCAGCTCTCTGTCCTCACTCTGTACCTCAGTTGCCTTGAGCTGGACATGAGGTATTGTAAATTTGTAATATCACCTATTCAGGAGGCTGAGGAAGATGAACCAAGAGTTTAAAGTCAGCCTGAGCTAAGCAATTAGTTTGAGGGCAGCCTAGAATACACAATAAGACCTTGTCAATAAAAAAAAAAAAAAAAAAAAAAAAAAAAAAAAGAGCTAGGTGGTGGTGGCACAGGCCTTTAATCCCAGCACTTGGGAGGCAGAGGTAAGCAGCTCTCTGTGAGTTCAAGGCCAGCCTGGTCTACAGAGTCAGTTCTAGGACAGTCAGAACTGTTATAGAGAGAAACCCTGTCTCAAAAAACAACAAGACAGAAAGAAAGAAAGAAAGAAAGAAAGAAAGAAAGAAAGAAAGAAAGAAAGGAAGAAAGGAAGAAAACATACTTTGAGCTGATGGGGCCCAAGTGTCCACAAACTCGGCTCCTGCAGGATTACACCTAGCTTGGCTTGGAGTTCTAGATCTAACCATCTGGTCCTTATGTCTTAATGAGTGAAGAAAACACACTCTTCTCCAGTCTAGTCAGCATCTTCTGAGACCTAGAGGCCAACATGACATGCCTATGGCGGGGTGAGGGAATGGGGCAAATGTCATACTATCACCTGGTGTCCCTCTCTTTGACCTCCAACGTCATAGTCATCCCTTGTTTAATAATGAAGGTAGAGCCGGGCATTGGTGGCGCACACCTTTAGTCCCAGCACTCGGGAGGCAGAGGCAGGCGGATCTCTGTGAGTTCGAGGCCAGCCTGGTCTCCAGAGCGAGTGCCAGGATAGGCTCCAAAGCTACACAGAGAAACCTTGTCTCAACCCCCCCCCAAAATAATAATAATAATAGTAGATGAACCTCTTGGACCTTGCTGGTGGGAATGAAGATAGTTCAGCAGCGCAGTTGGAAAGTCATGTGACTGTTCCCTCAGCATCAAATGGTTGCTTGATCCAACAGCCTAGTGTCTTCCTGTCTTCAGGCGGGCGAGTAGATAAACAAGTTGTTCCATGTCTTCGGAGTAGAGCCTGCGTTCCACCCTAAAAAGGAATGACGTTGGCTGAGTCTGGAGCATCATGTAAGGGAGGAAGCCAGGCACCGCAGTTGGTGCTGCAGGGGCCCCTTAGGTGGGAACAGTTCTCAGTGCGTTACCTGTGGATCTGCCTATAGGAAGGCAGAAGTGGGGGAGATGGAGAAAAAGAAGTACTTTTTTAAAGATTTTATTTATTTATTATGTATACAACATTCTGCTTCCATGTATATCTGCACACCAGAAGAGGGCACCAGATCTCATAACGGATGGTTGTGAGCCACCATGTGGTTGCTGGGAATTGAACTCAGGACCTCTGGAAGAGCAGCCAGCGCTCTTAACCTCTGAGCCATCTCTCCAGTCCCAGTAAAAGAAATATTTAGGGACAAGATGGAAGCAGGGTTTATCCAGCATCCTGAAAGTAGGAGACCCTTTGGAATCCTTTTTATTTTATTTTATCTCCCCTGACCCTGGCAGTTGTTCACTTCAGCATGGCTGGTTTTATGTTATGTGAATTTCACCTCAATAAAAAATGAAAGGATAGTCGGCTATGGTAGAAAATGCCTGTCATCCCAGTGCTTAGGAGATAGAAGCAAGAATATCAGGAATTCAAGGTCACCTTGGCTACATGGTGAATTAAAGGATACACGAGACCTCTCTCTCTCTCTCTCTCTCTCTCTCTCTCTCTCTCTCTCTCTCTCAAAAAAATCTTTTTAATTTAAAAGGGGGAAAAAGGCAACCAGGAATCGGTCAGGAGTCACTGAGTCCACATCTTTCAACATTTCTCTCACCTTCTTTGGAAACAAGTGCTTGTGTGTGCATGTCACAACCTTTCCCAGTGCCCAGGGGCACCAAACAACTGCTCTGAAGTCTCAAATGAGGCTTGAAAACCCCCAGGATGCTGCTTTGTGTGGTGAGTCAGCCTATCCCAAAGTCTCCTCCTTTACCCGGGAATGGAAGCTTCCCTTCCAAGACCTGCCTTCCAGGACCTGCAGCCTTTCTGAGCAGGTGCCATGCACCAATCTGCATTGAGAAGCTCAGCTTTGTGGTTCAGCTGCCGTTGTATCATCTACACCACCAACAGGCCCACCCTAACCTTGTCATTTTGTTCCAAAGAGAGCCTTTGAGGTGACTCAGTAGGTAAAGGGACTTGTCACCAAATCTGACCACCTGCGTTTGAGCTCCAGGCCCTGCCTCGTAGGAAAGAACTGATTCCCACAAGTTGTCCTCTGCTTCTCATACATGCACAACGGTGCACACACATACACACACACACACTCACTAACATACAATAAGTAAAAGGGGGCTGGAGAGGATGGCTCAGATATTAAGAGAATTTGCTGCTCTTGCAGGGAGCTGGGAATCCAACCAGGCTCCCACATGGTCACTTGAAACCACCTGGAACTCCAGTACCTTGGGATCTGATGCCCTCTTCTGGTCTCCACTGCATACACACGGTGCACAAACACACTCAAGCCCACATGCATACACACAAAATAAAAATACTAAAATAAATCTAAAATCATTGTGAAAGTTTTTAATGTAATTTGTTTGGGGGATTTTTTTTTTTTGGTTTTTGGTTTTTTGGTTTTTTGTTTTTTCGTTTTGTTTTGTTTTTTTTTTTTTTGGAGACAGAGTTTCTCTGTATAGCTTTGGAGCCTTTCCTGGAACTCGCTCTTTAGATCAGGCTGGTCTCAAAGTCACAGAGATCCGCCTGCCTCTGCCTCCTGAGTGCTGGGATTAAAGGTGTATGCCACCACCACCTGGTTTAATTTAATTGTTTAAAAGCCCTCTGGCCTGGCCTGGCCTGGTGACACACACACTTGGAATCCCAGACACTTGAAAGACTAAGGCAACCGGGCTATGAGCTGGTGGTCAGCCAGAACAACTAAGCAAGACTGTCTTCATTTGTTCATTTGTTTGTTTGAAACAGGGTTTCCCTGTGTAGCCCTGGCTGTCCTGGAACTTGCTCTGTAGACCAAGCTAGCTTCAAATTCAGAGATCCACCTGCTTCTGCCTCCCAAGTGCTGGGACTAAAGACATGTGCCACCAACACCTGGCTCTTTTTTTTTTTTAATAAAAATCTTTTTATATGCATGGGTGTTTTGTCTGCATGTATGTTTTGCCTGGTCTGGGTAGAGGCCATAAGAGGGTATTAGATCCCTTGGAACTACAGTTACAGACAGTTGTGAGCCACCATGTAGGTGCTGGGAATTGAACTCAGGTCCTCTGCAAAAGCAGGGAATGATTTTTACCACCAAGCCATCTCTTCAGCCTAAGACCCTGTCTTAAAATAAAATTTGGGGGGCCAGGAAGATGCCACCAACCCTGATGACCTGAGTTTAGTGCCCAGAACAGACAAGATAGAAAGAGAACCAATTCCTGCAAAGTTTCCCTCTGCCTTCCACACACACAGACAGCACATCACATTCACACACCTACCTTACACACAAATTAATAAACTTTCAAAAATTGTTTTGCATTTTTTGAGACAGTCTCGTGTAGCCCCAATTAACCTCAAATTCACTTTGTAGCTGAGGGTGGCCTTGAAGTTCTGATCTTCCTGTCTTCTCCTCCCAAGTGCTAGGATTACAGCTGTGCACCATGATGCCTACCTCTTCAAAAGAAAAAAAAATTAAAGGGCTGAGTGTTGTCAACTGAGTGCTTGCCCAGCATATTCAAGAACCTGGGTGCTTTTCCAAGCACTGCAAAATAAAAAACAAACCCAATAGCCAGGCAGTGGTGGCATGCACCTTTAATCCCAGCAAGCCAGAGGCAGAGGCTGGTGGATCCCTGAGTTCCAGGCCAACCTGGTCTACTAGTTCCAGGACATCCAGGGCTCCACAGAGAAACCCTGTCTCGGAAAAACAAGCCAACCACTTGCGATTATTTTAATCACCATTAGGCTAAGCCCTCTCTTCTCTGGAATCTCACATTGCTCACAATCTCTGTCCCTTTCCCAGGTGCTGGGATGGCTGCTAGGGAGCTGGCAGTGTGAGTCGGCCTTCCAGAATGATCCACACAAGTTCACTGTTCCACTCATAGTGGCTTCCATTCCCACTCGCTCTACAGAAGGGATTTAGAGGCCCCCAACCCCCTGAGGTACTGACTGTTTTTCACCCTCTTCTCAGTCAAATGAACATGAAAACTCATCTCTAACAAAAGCCCAGGCCCTCTGACCTCTGCAGTCCATCTAAGACTCCTAGGGCACAGCCACTCAGAGTGAGGTCTATAGATCAGGGCTGGCCTAGCTGCTGTTTGATAAGAAGTCAGAAACAGAGACTAACCTTGAAAAATCATGACAGCCATTTGACATTGAAGCACGTGACTGTTTTTGCTGTGTTTTCCAAAAGCATGATGCAGCCATTTGGAAACTTAAAAAGCAAACCCGTCTATCATGAAGAGTTTGAAAACCCACTGTTGTGACCGTGTGTGTGTGTGTGTGTGTGTGTGTGTGTGTGTGTGTGTGTGTTTGGTCCTTGGTTTTGCATTTGTTCTTGCCTCATACCTCCATCCAGAAGGCAGACCAAACAAACAAGCTAGGGTTTCCTTTCCCGTGGCAGCTTCTAGCAACTCTAACTTTCTTCACCTTAGTTAGTCATAGAGTTGTTCTCTGTCCTACACTTGCCTATTGGCAGGTCATAAGACCTCTTCATTCTAGAAGATTCCTGGCCCACATCAGGGAGGAATGCTGAAGGATCTGAATGTCAAGCCTGCTGCTGGCTCCCCCTTGCAACCATGGCTATGCCATGACATCTCCATGAAAACCAAGAAGGACAGGATTTGGGAAGCTTCCGGATAGCTAGACACGTGGCAGCTGCTGGAGCATGAGTGGTGCCAGAAGAGTATATGAAAGTTCTGTACCCTCCCTGTTTCCTGATGTCTCACGCATGCAGCAATTCGTCTGTCTGTGTAATAGCCTTTACTTCTTACCTTTGTTTGCTTGTTTGTTTTTTTGTTTTTCGAGAAACGGTTCCTCCGTGTGGCTTTGGAGCCTATCCTGGAACTCTCCTGGAACTCTCTCAGTAGACCAGGCTGGCCTCGAACTCACAGAGATCCGCCTGCCTCAGCCTCCTGACTGCTGAGATTAAAGGCGTGCACCACCAACTCCCGGCTACTTTTTAATTTTTGTTTATGTGTGTGTGATGTATACATATGTGTGTGGTGTATACACATGTGCGTATATGGTGTATGCTCACATGTGTGTGTGTGATATATATGCACTTTGTGTGTATGTATGTGCGTGTGGTGTACACACAAGTGTATATGTGTGGTGTACGCGCATGTGTATGTGGTGTGAGGTATATGCACGTATGTGTGGCGTATGCACATGTATGTATGCACACAGGTACGCACACATGTGGTGTATGTGCAGATGCATGTGCCTGTGAGCATACACAAACGCCAAAGGAGGATATAGGCTTGTTCTATCGCTCTATCTATTCCCTCGGGGAAGGGCCCCTCCCTGAACCTGGAGCTAGGCTGGTGGCCAGCAAGCCCCAAATGATCTTCCTGTTTCTGCCTCTGTCACGTTCCACTGAGCTGAGGTTACAGATGTACAAGCTGCCACTCTGGCTTTTTACATGGGTACTGGGGATTTGAATCCAGGTCCTCCAGATTTTGTAACAACCACTCTTACCTGCTGAACTGTCTCCCAGCTCTGATAATATCTTTCATACAAGAAAAGTCTGCAGAAGGGTATGTCAGCAGTGGGGAAGTTGAGACAGGAAGACTGAGGAAGGCAACATAACAAGATTTTGTCTCAAAAAAAGGAAGCCAGACAGCAAGTGCCTTTAATCCCAGCACTCAGGAGGCAGAAAGCAGGTGGGTCTCTGTGAGTTCAAAGCCAGCCTGGTCTACAGAGTGAGTTCCAGAACAGCCAGGGGTACACAAAGAAACCCTGTCTCAAAAAAACAAAAATAAGTAAATACATGATAAACAGTATCAACTAGTAAATCTAAATATTTCAGTGTTCTGTGTTCTGTAAGCACTCAAGTTCATTAACACTGAACCCAAGAATCTTTGAGGAGCCCTGCTTTATAGACGATGCTCAGAACACAGGATAAACAACAGGGAGTGTGAGCAGCATGGGATGGGGCAATCTCAGGGCCTGAAGCCCCAGCCTACGGGATCTGGCCTAATTTTACCAGCCTTATCTCTGATTGCCTCTTGCAACATAGAACATGAGCACTCATCCTGTCCCTGCCTTCCATAGTCCAGGCCTTTGCCCAATAGCCTAATACTGTTCCCCAGTGTGAGGTTATCTCTGCCCTCCTCCACACCTGTGGATACCTGACTCCCACTCTGAGGCCAGCTCAGATTCCATTTCCTCCAGGAAGTTCTTCCTGAGCCCGCCCCTCTCCTCAGAAACAACACCAACAAGTTCTAGCTAAAATTTTCTCTTGGGCTCTTGAAAAACCCACTTAGCGTTCTTCTTTCGCTCCCCCCCCCTGTTTTTCAAGATTTATTTATTTTTACAGGGGTGGTGGCGCTCGCCTTTGATCTCAGCACTCCAGAGGCAGAGGCATGTGGAGCGCTGTGCATTCAAGGCCAGGCTGGTCTACAGAGTGAGTTCCAGAGAAACCTTGTCTCGAAAAATCAAAACTATTATTATTGTTGTGTTTATTTTATATGTATAAATGTTTCACCTTCATGTATGTATGTGCAAATGTGTGACTGGTGACCCTGAAGGTCAAAAGAGGGTATCAGATTCTCAGGAACTGGATTACAGATGTTTGTGAGCCACCGTGTTGGTGCTGGGAATTAAAGCCAGGTCCTCTTTAAGAGCTCTTAACCTCTGAGCCATCTCTCCAGCCTCCCATCCCAACTAACTTTCTTGTTGCCATCTTTCTGGCTCTAGATGAGGCAGAGCTTTGCTCCGTGGGGCCCTCTGGACTCTCTACTCTCTAGAGCATTTAGCACTGTGCTAGGTGGGTGGGCTCTCACCCCTCCTGGGCCCTCTCATACTAAATCACCTTTATATTCTCTGTCCCAGCCATGGTGTCATGACCCCCTTCCCTTTCCTGGGGTCTGACTTTCTCAACAAGAACTGTTGGTCTGTAATTGGGGACAAATATAGTGACATATAAATTTTTTTTTCGAGACAGGGTTTCTCTGTAGCTTTGGAGCCTGTCCTGGAACTTGCTCTGTAGACCAGGCTGGCCTGGAACTCACAAAAATCCACCTGCCTCTGCCTCCCGAGTGCTGGCATTAAAGGTGTGCACCACTATCACCTGGCTGACATATAAAATATCAGATTTGGGGGTTTGGTTTTTTTTCATACTGGTTGCATAGGAAATTGTGTTGGTGTGTGTGTGATACAGATTTAAACAGTGAAAAGGGAAAGCACATGTCTGCAGATTTAGCAGCTGAGATGTGCAGGCAGGAGGGTTAAAGCTCAAAGTTCAAGGTCACTCTGAGCTACATAGTGAGTTCCAGTCCAACCATTGCTGCACAGTGAGACCCTGACTCAAAAAAGCAATTAATTATGAGCTGGGCAGTGATGACACACACCTTTAATCCCAGCAGTCAGGAGGCAGAGGCAGGCGGATCTCTGTGAGTTTGAGGCCAGCCTGGTCTACAGAGTGAATTCTAGGACAGCCAAGGCTACACAGAGAAACCTTGTCTTGAAAAACCAAACAAACAAATAAAAAAGTAATTAATTTTAAACATTAAAAAATTTTAAAGGAATGCAGTGAGATGTCAATTTCCTTGCCTTGCCTGTCTGCAGCCACCCGGGTCCTGCCATAGAAGTAGCCAACTCAGCAGGGGGCGTTGGTGGTGCACACCTTTAATCCCAGCACTCGGGAGGCAGAGGCAGGCGGATCTCTGTGAGTTCGAGGCCAGCCTGGTCTCCAGAGCGAGTGCCAAGATAGGCTCCAGAGCTACACAGAGAAACCCTGTCTCAAAAAAAAAAAAAAAAAAAAGGAAGGAAGTAACCAACTCTATGCCTTGCAGGGTCGGATAACGGGATGCACACCAATATGTCACACGAGAGCTCGCACTCCGTCAGTGCACCTGAGGGGCCTCTTGATGGATGTTCCCACTGTTTTACTTTGTTGTTGTTGTTTTAAAGATTTTATTTATTTATTATGCATACAGCATTCTGCTTCCATGTATATCTGCACACCAGAAGAGGGCACCAGATCTCGTAAGGGATGGTTGTGAGCCACCATGAGGTTGCTGGGAATTGAACTCAGGACCTCTGGAAGAGCAGCCAGTGCTCTTAACCTCTGAGCCATCTCTCCAGCCCCTTTGTTGTTGTTTGATTTTGTTTTGTTCTGCTTGAGGCAAGATCTCACTGTACAGCCTTGACTGGCCTGGAACTCAATATATAGACCAGGCTACCCCTGCACTCACTGAGATCCTCCTGCCTCTGCCTCCTGAGTGCTGGAATTAAAGGTGTGTGCCACCACCACACTCCAGACTTTTTTTTTTTAGACAGGGTTTCTCTGTGTAACAGTCCTGTCTGTCTTGGAACTCACTTTGTAGACCAGGCTGGCCTCAAACTCATAGAGGTTCACCTATGTCTGCCTCTCAACAGCACCTGGGTGGACTATTATTTTTTTAATTTTATTTTCCAAATGGTCTTCCTCGGGATAACCATAATTGGTTATCCAATACCATATGGTCATCCCTAAAAACATACATACAACTAACATTATACAGATGAGAAGGCTGTATTTAGGAATATATATATATATATATATATATATATATATATATATGTTGTATGTAACCTATATATATATAAACATACAACATATATACATGTGATAAAGAGGCCATGAATTTGAAAGAAAGCAAGGAGGGTTGTATGGGAAGGTTTGGAGGGAGGAACGGGAAGGGAGAAATATGATGATTAGATTATATTATAATCTCAAAAATTTTAAAAAGTTTAAATTTTTATTTTATGTACATGGATGTTTTGCCTGTGTGTGTGTGTGTGTGTGTGTGTAACACTTACATGCCTGGTGTCCAAAGAGGCCAGAAGAGGGTGTTGGATCCCCTGGAACTGGAATTACAGGCAGCTGTGAGCTGTTATGTAGGTGCTAGGACTCAAACATGGGTCCTCTGGAAGCCAGTGTTCTTAACCGCTGGGCCACCTCTCCAGCCCCTGACACATGGAGTTTTTGTTTTGTTTTGTTTTTTGTTCTTTGTTTTTAAAGACAGGGCTTCACTGTGTAGCCCTGGCTGTGCTAGAACTGGATCTGTAGAGCAGGCTGACCTGGAACTCAGAGAGCCACCTGCCTCTGTCTCCTGAGCTGGGATTAAAGGCGAGCTCCACACCCTGATTCTTTTTGTTTGTTTGTTTTGGCAGTGCCAGGGCTTGAACCCAGGGCCTTGCACCTAGGTACTACCAAAGTATATCCCCAACCCTTCCTTGAGGGAACACTTAAATCATAGCAGTACTTAAATGAAAGCTGGAAAAAGCCCAGCTTCATGAGAGCTAAGGGGAAAAAAAAATGCCTTACAGGATCCTGCCCACCCCAGAAACAGCAGAGGGCTCATGTATCCTGCAAAGAGAGAAACTAAAATAACAATCGCCTTGTGTGGGAAGAAGGCAAGCAGAACACCCAAGGGCTTTCATGTCAGCAAGAGAGACTGAAATTAGCTCTGAGTGTGAACTTCCCGGCAGTGCAGGAGTGATGCTGCAGCCCCAGCTTCGGAAGGACTCTGGAGGACTCTTTGCAAGGAGCTCATTAAACTGAGGATTAGAGGGAGCAGCCCAGCCAGGCCTGCAGGGGCAGGTGATCACTGAAGCTGCTCTGTGACAGAGCACAGCCTCGAAGTCCCCAGGGCAAAAGGTCAAGAGCTGGGTTAGGGAAGCAAGTCCCAGAAATTCCACGTCCCCAAAGCCACCCACCGCCACTGCTTGCAGAAGGGAAAGCAAGAATTATGAGTAACTCATTTGCTGATTAAAAACAAAACCCCGAAATCTAGAGAAGTTGCAAGGCCTCACAGGAGAGCCAATACTAGAGCCCAGGCCTTCTGTCCCCACATCCAGTGATCTCAGAGCCCTCCTGCTGAACTGGAAGCCTGGACAGGACTCGGGACTCTTTCCTGTCTTTCTACCACTCCCTCAAGCCCATTACACCTCTGCTGCATGATGCCACTCACCTCCCACGAGCCCCACCACGAAGCCCCAGAAGAGAGGAGCCTACTGGAAAGACCATGAGTCCATCTCCCGTCTAACACCTGAGCTGGGGAGGGAGGGGTGCAAAGCCCAAACTCCTACCTCACTTGTCCTCGCCCGCCTCTATCTCAGACTCTTGAGATAGGAAAGTAGGCCAGTTTGGAATATGTCACAGATATTTTCGACATCCCCATCTGTACTAAAGCTTCGTGTGAAGCCAAGCAGGGTGGAGCCGGAGGTTTCCTGCCGGTTGAGGATACACCTGCTGCCTCTGGGGCTCAGAGCCCAGACTGGGGCTGCGGAGAGCCACCAGCGGCTTCAGGATTCTGTGCAAGCACCCTTAGGATGGGAAGGACATGGGTTCCAGGGGAGCAGAAGCGAACAACTGGAGTTTGGGGCATCAGCATGATAGCGAGGCACTGAGGGAAGAGTAGTCAGTCCTCAGGGAAGGGCCGAGGTGACTGAGGTGTGTAGAAGGCAGGCAGAAAAGAGGATGAGCATGTCCCCAGGGAGGGAACACACTAGAAAAGCCAGGGCCCCCGGAGAGGCAGGTGAAGGCAGACGAGCCTTAGAGAAACTCTGTGTGTGTGTGTGTGTGTGTGTGTGTGTGTGTGTGTGTGTGTGTGTGTGTGTGTGTGTGGGCAAAGACCAGCTAAGGAGCTTTGGGTGTGCCCTGCAGGCAGGCTCATAAAAGGGCTCTAAAAAACTACATCTATTTATCTATCTATTTATCTATTTTATTCATTAATTCATTCATTCATTTAGCCTGGGGTAAGAGGAGCATGTATGTGGAGGTCAGCTTATGGATGGAATCCTTCCATTAGATGGGTCCATGTGAGTCCACATGGATACTGGAGACCGAGCTCCGTTGTCAACAGCCTGGGAAACGATCACCTTTACCTGATGATCTGTTTTGAATGTCCAACTTTTTCGTTTGTTTGTTTAGGAGGGGGTGTGTTTGTTTTTTTGTAGGTTTTCTGAGACAGAGTTTCTCTGTGTAGCTCTGACACATCATAGAGCTTGCTGTGTAGACCAGGCTGGGTTTTTTGTTTGTTTTTCCTGAACATTGAAATTCATACAATTCATAAATCACTGTGTAGCCCAGGGTGGCCTCAAAAAAAATGCAGTTTGCCTCGGATTACTGGGTGAGGACATCTTTTCTTTTCTTTTCTTTTCTTTTCTTTTCTTTTGACTGTCCTGGAACTCATTTTGTAGACCAGACTGGCCTAGAACTTACAGAAATCCACCTGCCTCTCTGTCTTCTGAGTGCTGGGATTAAAGGCTTGGGCCACCACCAACTGGCTCTTCTTTCTTTTCTTTTTTGACTTTTTGAGAACAGGGTTTCTCTGTGTAGCCCGGGCTGCCCTGGAACTCACTCTGTAGACCCCTGCTGGCCTTGAACTCAGGGACAAAGACATGTGCCACCTTTGAGGAGCATGGAGGACAGAACATTTTCTCTTGAGCTTCTGGTCCTCTGAGCCTCTGCTTCCTGAGCGCTGAGGTTACAGGCTTGTGCCACCATGCCCTGCTTTGGAGTATGGGGGTTTGAACTCAAGGCTCAGGTGCTAGATGAGCACTCTGTGAACTGAACTACACAGCCAGTGCCACTGTGAAGCTTTAAATTTTTAAAAATATATTTATTTTCCCAGAAAACCTAGGTAACAAAGAGGAACCCCTAAGAGAGACATACATGGATCTGCCTAGGAAGCAGAAAAAGAGAAAATCTCCTGAGTAAGTTGGGATCGTGAGGGGCAGGGGAGAGGGGGGAAGGGGAGAGGAGAGGAGGGAAGGGGAGTGAGAAAAATGTATATCTCAATAAAAAATAAAATATTAAAAATTATAAAAATATGCCGGGCGTTGGTGGCACACGCCTTTAATCCCAGCACTCGGGAGGCAGAGGCAGACGGACCTAGGTGAGTTCGAGTCCAACCTGGTCTCCAGAGTGAGTGCCAGGATAGGCTCCAAAGCTACACAGAGAAACCCTGTCTCGAAAAACCAATATATATATGTGTGTGTGTGTGTGTGTGTGTGTGTGTGTGTATGTGTGTGTGTGTGCGTTATTTTATGTGTGTCTGAATGAATGTGTATTCACCATGTGCATGCAGGAGCCCTTGGAGGCATCAGATCCCCTAAACTGGAGTAGCTGACAATTGTGAGCCAAGAGACAAAACCAGGTCCTGTGTAAAAACAGTAAGCACTGTTAACACTGAGCCATCTCTCAGTGTTAACAGGCCAGCTCCCCCTAGCCCAGGCTTTTAAGTAACACGATTCAGAAAAAAGCCTGTGGCTGTGGGCAGGGAGGCAACAGCCTGGGAGAGGCAGGACTGGGGGAAGGAACTTTGTTCCAGTCACCAGACACCAAGACCTTGTCCTCTTCCAAGTGGCTGGCAGGGACAGCTCTCCCAGCTGGGGAGGGGAGGCTGATATGAACAAACAGGTCCCTGTAGAGATAAAGTTGCTGTCTTCAGGGGCTAAGGTCAGGACAGGGACTGCATTTCAAGAGGTTTTCCTGGAAAAGCTGGCAGAGAGGAACGCTGGACGCTAGCGTTTCCGAGGGCCCTGCTATGGGCACTCTGATATATGACTTCACTTAGTCCTTACGCACTGGCCCATGCCAGAGGTACACTTCTTCCTGATGTGGAGACAAGACCAAGAAATTCATGTCTGCTGGGCGGTGCCGGTGCCCGTCTTTAATCCCAGCAGTCAAGAGGCAGAGGCAGGCAGATCTATGTGAGTTTGAGGGCAGCCTGGTCTGCAGAGCCAGTTCCAGGACAGGCTCCAGAGCTATAGAGAAACCCTGTCAAGATGCTACTTCTAGAATACTGTCCATCATTTTCCTTCCCTCCTCCCCACTTGTTAATTCTCCTCTATCCTTTCACATGGTTCCGAGTGCATCCTGGGAAATCCCCAAATATCAGCCTCTCGGTTGTGCAACCCCCAGTGTCTGATCACTCTCTCCAGCCTTGTTCTAATTGGAATGTCACTACTGGAATAATATCTTTAACTGTGTCCTCCGTGCCTTTTACTCAGACAATCCTCGAACAGTCTTCCTCAGCATCCTAGCAACAGACACAGGGATCGTCTCCCAGTCTCTACCTCTCTTCCCTCATTGGCTCAAAGCCCTGATTGACTGAGTCATTGCAATTCCCCCGCCCTTTGTCTGTGATGGCTACACTCCTCCCAGGAACCCTAGCGGTGGATTGCTGACTCAAGATGGCTGGTGTAGGGCTGGAGCGATGACTCAGCAGTTAAGAACATACACTGCTCTCCCAGAGGACCCAAGTTCAGTTCCCAGCGCTTACATGAGGCGGTTCACCATTGTCTGTAATTCCAGCTCCAGGGGGTCTGGCACGGCCCTCCGTCTCCACAGGTACATCCTTCACACACACATATCCACATACAGACACATAGCTAGAAATAAAATTAAATCTTAGAAAAAGAGGATGGAGAGAGGGCTCAACAGTTAAGAACACTGCCTGCTCTTCCAGGGAATCTAAATTTATTTCCTAGCAACCACATAGAGGCTTACAACTGTCTGTAACTCCAGTTCCAGATGCCTTCTTCTGTCCTCTACAGGCACTGCATACATGAGGTGTATGTATGCACACAGACAAAACACTCATACACATAAAACAAAATTTAAGTTTCAAAAAAAATTAATCTTCCTCTCCCACCCCCCAAACAAGGGTTTCTCTGTGTAGCCCTACAGAGAATTTAATTTAATTTAATTTAATTCCCTACAGGAATTAAAGGCTGCTGTAGAACACTCTTGTACAAGATCCTACCTCAAAAAACAAACAACAGGGGCTGGAGAGATGGCTCAGAGGTTAAGAGCACTGACTTGCTCTTCCAGAGGTCCTGAGTTCAATTCCCAGCAACCACATGGTGGCTCACAACCATCTGTTATGAGATCTGGTGCCCTCTTCTGGAGTGCAGATATACGTGGAAGCAGAATGTTGTATACAATAAATAAATAAAAATAAAACAACAACAACAACAAAAAATGAAGTTAGAGTCGGGCGGTTGTGGCACATACATGCCTTTAATCCCAGCACTCGGGAGGCAGAGGCAGGCAGATCACTGTGAGTTCTGAGGCCAGCCTGGTCTACAGAGTGAGTGCCAGGATAGGCTCCAAAGCTATACAGAGAAACCCTGTCTCAAAAAAAACAAAAAGAAAAAATGAAGTTAGTTTGCCCCTAACTTTTCATAAGTTGAGTCAATATTAATCACCACTCTAGAAAACCATTTTTCGGCTCGAAAATATAATTCTTAGACCAGGCATAGTGGCACATCACTTGGAAGGCAGAGACATGCCTATCTCAGTGAGTCTCAGGCCAGTCTGATCTTCAGTTCCAGAACAGTCAGGGCTATACAGGGAAACCCTGTCTGGAAAAATCACACCTTTAATCCCAGCACACCTGCCCAGCAGAGGCAGGTGGTGAAGGGACCAGCCCCCCATTTCAGCAGCCATGACAGTAACACAAGCTCGCTATGACCTTGCCTTGGTCACTAGAGGTTAGGTGTCTGCCTCGTGGCAAGGAACCAATCAGAAGTTAGCTGGTGGCGCTATGCTTTATGGCTCTGGGTGTGCTTTACAGACAAGTGCACAGCAATGACACACAGAGCATAGCAACCACCCTGGGAGGGCCTATGGGCCATAACAACCAATTGGCCAATCAACACAGGGCAAGCCTTCCAAGCCTGGAGGCACACCAATCCTGAGCCTGTGCGTACCCCTAAACACTCCCCTTACGCTGCCCTACAAGATCTCTCGGCAGCCAGTTCGAGGTGTCTTTGCTAACCATCTGCCATGGCGGGTGGGTGAAAGACCCGAGCTAACATGGGGTTAGCTCGTTAAAAAACAATAAAGCCTCATGCAGTTTGCATCAAGCTCTCGAATCTGCCTGGTGATTGGGGTGACCGAGGTCGTGGCCTGGGACCCCGGATACCTGAGTTTTCCAGGGGTCTAACAGTGGATCTCTGTGATTTTGAGGCTAGCCTGGTCTACAGAGTGAGTTCCAGGACAGGCTCCAAAGCTACAGAAAAACCCTGTCTCAGGGGAAAAGAAAAAACAACCAAGGAACAAAAAATAAATGTAGATTTATTTATTTTGTACTACCATATTTATTTATGCATTTATTTATACTGTGTCTATGTTTGTGTGTGTGCACAGTGGTCAGAGGGCAACTTGCAAGAGTCAGTTCTCTCCTGTGGTGGTTTGAGTGAGAAGGGTCCCCATGGGTTCATATATTTGAATGTTGGGTTCAATGTTGGGCGGGCTATTTGGGAAGCATTAGGAGGTGTGGCCTTGTTGGAAGAGGTGTGTCACCGGAAGCCAGGGTTGAGGTTTCAAATGCCCTGCCATTCCCAGTTAATGCTCTCTGACTCATGGTTGCTGTATCGACATGTAAGTTCTCAGTCACTGCTCCAGAGCCTTGTCTGCATACTACCATGCTCCCCAACACAATGGTCATGGACTCTACCACCCTCTAGAACCCTGAGCCCTAAATTACTTTAGGGCTTTCTTTTGTAAGTTGCCTTAGTTGTGGTGTTTTGTTTTGTTTTTTTAAAGCCTGAATTCTTTTTTTTTTAAGGTTTATTTCTTTATTATGTATACAACATTCTGCCTCCATATATGCCTGCACGCCAGAAGAGGGCACCAGATCTCATTACAGATGGTTGTGTGTCACCATGTGGTTGCTAGGAATTGAACTCAGGACCTCTGGAAGAGCAGTCAGTGCTCTTAACCTCTGAGCCATCTCTCCAGCCCCAGTTGTGGTGTTTTATCTCTGCAATAGAAAAGTAACTAAGACATCCTCCTTCTACCATGTGAATCTGGGGATCCCAAACTCAGGTCCTCGGGCTTGGTGGCAAGAGCCTTCCTTCACTTATTTATTTCTCACACCAGTTTTGTTCGTTTGCTTGTTTTTATTCTTACTTTGGTTTTTCAAGAAAGGGTTTCTCTTTGTGTAGTCTTGGCTGACCTGGAACTTGCTCTGTAGACCAGGCTGGCCTTGAACTCACAGAGATCCTGCCTCCCAAGTGCTGAAGGGACCAACTCTCCATTTCGGCAGCCATAACAGCCGAACATGTGCTTGTCTGACCTTGTCTTAGTCACTAGAGGTCAGATGCCTGCCTCATGGCAAGGAACCAATCAGAAGTTAGCTGGTGGGCCTATGCTTTATGACTCTGGACAAGCGCACAGCAATGACTCAAAGAGCATAGCAACCACCCTGGGAGGGCCTATTGGCCATAACAACCAGTTGACCAATCAACACAGGGCAAGCCCTCCAAGCCTGGAGGCACACCAATAGTGAGCCTGTGCGTACCCCTAGACACTCCCCTTATGCTGCTGCCCTATAAGATTTCTATGCAGCCGCTTCAACTGTCTTTCCTAGCCATCCACCATGGTGGATAGATGAAAGACCCGAGCTAACATGGGGTTAGCTTGTTAAACAACTATAATAAAGCCTCGTGCAGTTTGCATCAAGCTTTTGACTCCGCCTGGTGATTGGGGTGACCTCGGTCCTGGGCTGAGATACTGGAGGCCTGAGCTTCCTGGGGTCTTACAATGCTGTGATTAAAATCATGTTCCACCACTACCTGGCTAAATTTGAAGACTTTTTAAATATTTATTTGTTTTATGTGTGTGATTATTTCGACTGCATGGGCCCATGGAGGTCAGAAGAGGTCATTAGGGTCCCTGGAACTAGAGTTAAGGATGATTGGGAGCTACCATGTAGATGCTGGGAACTGAACCTGGGTCCTCTCCAAGAGCAACAGGTGCTCTTAACCACTGAGCCATCTCTCCAGACCCAAGTAAAACAAATTTATGTGGAAATGCAAAGTAAGTAGATGAGTCGGTTTCTTTGAATTTTGTATGTGTGTGTGTGTGTGTGTGTGTGTGTGTGTGTGTGTGTAAAGCAATAGTGAGAGATGAATCCAGGGAATCCAGGGTGCAGCTAGCCCCTCAGTGCTGAACAGAGCTCTCAGACAAAGCCTTCCACACACCATCACCTCATTTACATAAAGACACAGCTGCCGTCCGGAGAGGGATGGACGAACTTTCAATAAATGGTGCATAATTGGACATCTACAGAAGAAATATTCAATCCTGGCTCTTATTTCAAATACATCCTGAAATCAATTTGAAATGGACAATAAGCTTAAAAATAGAACCTCAGAAAAGAAATCTCATGCAAAGATATTTTCATGGTCTTGTGGTCGTCACAACTTCATTGTTTAAAGCTATACAGCTATGGCAACCGTTGTGGAAATTATTTTAACTAGGGAAGGATGTGTTACATTTGTTTCTGCTGTGGAATACTTAACTATGTAAAGATGTATTACATTTGTTTATGTTGTGGAATGTTACTTTAACTATGTAAAGATGCGTTGCATTTGTTTATGCTGCATTTGTTTAATTATGTAAAGATGTGTTGCTGTTTCACCTTGCCTGCCTAATTGGTCTAATTAGACCTGATTGGTCTAATAAAAAGCTGAACAGCCGGGCGGTGGTGGCACACACCTTTAGTCCCGGCACTCAGGAAGCAGAGGCATGCGGATCTCTGTGAGTTCGAGGAGACCAGCCCCATCTACAGAGCGAGTTCCAGGACAGCCTCTGAAGCCACAGAGAAACCCTGTCTCAAAAAAAAAAAAAAAAAAAAAAAAAAAAAAAAAAAAAGCTGAACAGCCAATAGCTATGTAGGAGAGAGATAGGCCTGGCAGGCAGAGAGAATAAGTAGGAGAAATCCAGGCTCGAGAGAGAAGAAGGAGAATTGAACAAGTGAGAAAGAGAGGGGCATAACAGGTTCCAGAAGCCAGGCAGCTACCAGCCAGCCAGACACAGAAGCAGTGAAAGTAAGATGTACAGAAGGAAAGAAAGGTAAAAAGCCCTGAGGCAAAATGTAGATGAAGAGAAACAGGTTAAGTTATAAGAGCTAGCAAGAAATGGTGCCTAAGCTAAGGCCAAACATTCATAACTAAATCTCTGTGTCATTATTTGGATACTGGTTAGTGGCCCACAAGAAAGCCTGCTGTACTAACTGTGTTCATCTGAACCTACTCAAATACTATAAAGTGAAGCCAGCATCAGGACCCCATAATTGAGCTGAGTACAATGGTCCAGGCAGATGAGGCAAGAGGATCACCAGTTTGAGGTTAGACTGGGCTACATCACAAAACTCCATCTCAAAAAAAATAATAATAATAACCACAACAACCAAAAACAAAACTAGACTTGATGGTGCATGCCTATAACCCCAGATCTTGAGAGGTAGAAATGGGAACATGGGAAAATTCCAAGACAGCCTGGGCTACTTAACAAGTTTCAAGGCTAACCTGAACTATATGAAACCCTGTTTCAAACTAACAAGAAAACACCATATATTTAGCCTATGTTTATTCTTGATTCAGTGGGAAGGTAAAGAACAAAACAACCCTCCTGTTGTTGCTCCTCTTGGATAGAGGCTGTGCTGCCTGTTACTTGGGGAGATTAAAAGCCTTCCTCTCTGTGGGATTTCCTCACTCTTTGGCTACGTTCACTTCTCAGGAGAACCCTGTGAAACACTGGAAATCCATCTTGATTGTTCTTTTTTTTTTTTTTTTTTTTTCATTTGTCTTGGGTCAGGGTCTCAGGTAGCCCAGGCTGGCCTCCTACTCACTCAGTAGCTGTGGATGGCCTTGCACTCTGAGCCTACTGCCTCCGCCTCCCAAGTGCTAGGGTTATAGGAGAATGCCAGCATGCCTGGCTCCTCCTGAGGCCCCTCTTCCATGAGCTACAATGCAGAGCTGAGCATCGCTGTGAGCATTGCTGTGAGCATCGCTGCATGCCCAGTGCAGTGAGCGCTCTGTGAACACTCGTCAGATTAGGAGTCTCACCAGCCCGTCTTTGCTGATTCCTATTTTTATCTCCTCCACAACCTTCCTACTTAATTTTAACTTCCCATTCCTTCCAGTTTGCTTTAATTTCCAGGAGGCTCTATGCTACTCATAACAACTTTTTTTTTTTCCTTGTTTTTTGAGGCAGGGTTTCTCTGTGTAACAGCCTTGGCTGTGCTGGAATTGGCTCTGTAGACCAGGCTGGCCTTGAACTCATAGAGATCCACCTGCCTCTGCCTACTCCTGAGTGCTGAGATTAAAGGTGTGCACCACCACTGCCCAGTCCATTATAACTGCATTCAATTCTCTGGGTTTTAGTTTGACTTGGTTTCCTGTCATAGTTTTAGAGATATTTACTGTTAACTTAGCCTTTTTTTTTTTTTTTCCACTTAGTCCTATGTATGTACATTTTGAGATAAGGTCTCAATGATGTCATAGGACACTTCATGTAGCAAAATTACCTTGAAATTTTTCCTTCCTTTCTGTTTTTAGGTTTTTGGCTTTTTTGTTTGTTTTTGGTTTGTTTTGATTTCTGGGTTGTTTTTTATTGTTGTTTTGGGGTTTTCTGCTGTTTTGTTTTTTTATTTTTAGAAATAGGGCCTCTCTACACATAGCCCTAGTTGCCTTAGAACTCACCCTGTAGATGAGGCTGGCCTCAAACTCACAGAGGTCCACCTGCCTCTGCCCCTGCCCCCCAGTGCTGAGATTACAGGCGTGTTCTCACACCCAGCTTTTTATTTGTTTTTGCTTGTTTTGTTTCTCCCTTTTCTTCTGTCATTCCCGGAGTATGGCAGTCGCTGAGAAGCAGCTCCCAGCCCTCACTTATACACAGTGTCCTCACCTGGAGAAAGGCGTGGCCAGCATCTCCATGTACATTCAGGACCTGAGGTCATGGTTTCTCTAAACAACTCCAGACAATTACTGAGCACAACGGGTGGGCTTGGAATGGACGCCTGTGCCCAATGGGGACTCACCCGCTCAGCACAGTGGGCAGTCTCTGTGCTGAGACTCTTGGGGCCTCACCATAGCCTGGGATTCTTCTAGAAGGTTCCCTTTCTTTTCCCTCTTCTTTGTCAGGCTTGTGAAGAGTGCTGGCTCCTCTCGCCTCTTTTATCCCCTCAAGCATTTCCTTCAACAGGTGCAAGATATTTCTGGTACTTTTTTTTTTTTTTTTGGTTTTTCAAAACAGGGTTTCTCTGTACAGCAGTGGCTGTCCTAGAACCTGACTTGTAGACCAGGCTGATCTCGAACTCACAAAGATCTGCCTCCCAGGTGCTGGGATTAAAGGCATTTGCCACCACTGCCCAGCAACATTTCTGGCACTTTTTTTTATTTTTTAAAATAATTTATGTATTTATATTTTATTTGCATTGGTGTTTTGCCTGTGTGTATGTCCATGTGTATCCATATGTCCAAGGGTGTCAGATCTTGGATTTACAGACAGTTGTGAGCTGCCATGTGGGTGCTGGGAATTGAACCTGGGTGGTCTAGGAAGAGCAGTCAGTGCCCTTAACTGCTAAGCCATCTTTCCAGCCCCCATTTCTGGCACTTCTAACTCTGTAGTAGCTATATTCCCCTACTCTAAGGTGTGTTAGCTTTTTGTTGCTGTAACAAACACCTGAGGTAAATCAATTTAACAAAGGGAAGGTTCCACTTTGCTTCAGTTCATGGTCTCCATTCTCTGTTGTCCTAGGCTGGTAGTGCCACAGCTCTGGAGAAGATGGCAAAGAAGGCTGTCCACCTCAGAGGAGGTGGAAAGCAGAGAGAGGGGAGGAGAGCTAAGAGTCCCAATTGCCACCACCTCACCCCGATCAAGGTAGCATGCCTAGTGAGCTAACTTCCTTCCTTCCGATAGGCTCCACCTGCTAAACGTCCCATCACCTCCCAATGGTATCAGAGACTGAGGACAGGCACTAAGGGAGGCGTTTTCCTCATTTGTTGGTGGTCCTTGGTTGGCTGCTGGAACTTAAAGTGAGAAGCATTAGAAAGCAGACTAGAAGTGCATTCTGGAGAGTGGCACAGGTGTTACATCGGTGGAGCTGGCGCTTTCGTGACTGGGCATTGGGCCAGCTGTGCTTTCACTGAGAAAGAACCTCTCTGAGTGTTAGGATTTGAAATTGCTTCTTGGAAGCCTTTCAGTTCCTCCAGATAAGAAAACTTCAGTCTTCGGCATTTTTTTTTTTTTTTAAGACAGGGTTTCTATGTGTAGCCCTGGATGTTCTGGAACTCACCCTATAGACCAGGCTGGCCTCCAACACAGACATCTGCCTGCCTCTGCCTTCACAGTGCTGGGATTAAAGGTGGTCCAGCAAAATACAAAATAATTCTCCTCTCTGTCTCCTTCCCTCCTTCTCTCCCTCCCTCCCTCCCTTCCTTCCTTTCTTCCTTTTGTCCTCGGGTACTGAGGATTGACCCAGGTCCTTGAACATGCTAGGCAAGTCTCTCTGCTACTGAGCTACACCTTCAATCTTCAGCCTTCTTGTCAAGGAAAGAGAGTGGAAAGAGAGGATCAACCTTTCTCCAACACACGCCACACCTCTGCCCCACTGGGCATCTCCAAATCCCTTTCCTCCTCCTTTTCAGTGTTTTGTTTTCAGACAGGGTCTTGTCTAGCCCAGGCTGGCCTGGAACTCATAGCCAAGGACCACTTGGCAATCCTGTTCTTCCTGTGTCCACCTCCCAGGGATGGATGCCCACCACCATGCCTGGTTTAGGTCTTGCTGGGGACCAAACCCAGGGTTTTGTTGTTGGTGGTGTTGTTTTTTTAAAAAAAACTTATTTTTTTAATTATTTATTTTATGTACATTGGTGTTTTGCCTGCATGAATGAATGTCTTTATGAGGGTATTGGATACCCTGGAACAGGAGTTATGGACAGTTGTGAGCTACCATGTGGATGCTGGGAATTGAACCGGGGTGCACTGGAAGAGCAGTCAGTGCTCTTAACCACTGAGTCTTATCTCCAGACCAAAACCCAGGTTTCTGTGCATGCTAAGAAAGCATTCTACCAACTGAACTACATCCCCAAATATGCCTCTACTTTTTTGTTTTTATTTAAGACAGAGTTTCAGCAAGTGCACAGGGGGAATGCAGGAGGCAGAGAAAGGCAGATCGCTGAGTTCAAGGCCAGCCTGGACTACAGAGTTCCAAAACAGCCAGGGCTACACTGAGAAACCCTGTCTCAAAAAGCAAAACAAAAGCAAAGGTCTCACTATGTAGACTAGACTAACCTCCAACTCACAGAGTTGTTTTTGTTTTGCTGGGGTTGTTTGTTTTGTTTTTTTGGAACACCCAGCTTGGCTCAAACCCCAATCCTGTAGCTTAGCCAGAAGTATTAGCACATACCACTATGCCTAAGCTCTTCTCTCCTCTTTATCCTCTGACACCATCCTGGTCACTGAATCAATGACCCTTCCTTTATCCCTTCCAACCATACAGAACAAAGCTGGAAATCTTTCTCCCCAGAGTTAGAATTTCTCTGCTGCCAGGGCTGTACCTGTCTTCTTGCTGACAGAGCATCTTAGTGAGCTGGTAAAAGGAGGCAGGATAAAGGCAGATGCAGTTGTCACTAAGTAGAACCCTCACTCCTGAGCCCAACAGTGTCACAGGTCATTCTGATACTTTGTAGCAAATGATTACATAGAGACAGAAGCGGAAGAAAAGAATCCACCACAGAGGGTGCCCAGAGATACGGCCCAGTAGTTAAGAGCAGTTGCTTCTCTCTTTCAGAGGACCAGAGTTCCATTGCCAGTATGTTGCTGAAGAGCTCTTTCACCACCTCATGCTGTAACGGCCTGGCCCCAAATAAGCACATGGACGATACATTAGTTATAAACTGTTGGCCAATGACTAGGGCTTCTTATTGGCTAGCTCTGTCTTAATTATTAATCCATTTCTATTAATCTGTGTATTTCCACATGGTCTCGGCTTACCCGAGAACGTCTAGCCCTTCCTAACCTCCCATCTCCTCATGGTGTCCCTCTCTGCCTACCTTTCCCAGAATTCTCCTCATTTCCTAGCCCTACCTATTCTCCTGTCTCTCCTGGCAATAAGCCCAACAGTGTTTTATTCATTAACCAATAAGAGAAACATATATACAGAAGGACATCCCCCATCACCGGTACCCACAGGGTAGTGCAGGAGCATCTGTAACTCCAGTTTCAGGAGACCTGACACCTCTGACTGCCGCCAAGGGCACCTGCACATACCCAAATGCAGACACACAAACCTATACACAATTAAGATAATATAAAGAAAAATTTTAACTTTTTTGGTTTTTGTTTGTTTGTTTGTTTCTCTTTGTAGCCCTGGCTATCCTGGAACTCACTCTGTAGATCAGGTTGGCTTCTGCCTCCTGAGTGCTAGCCTGTGCCACCACGCCTGGCTAAACTTTTTTTTTTTTTAAAGTTAGGAAACCACTGCCATCAGAGATGAGGGGGAGTAGCAGATGGGTATGATGGCAGTAGGAAGGGGTTAAGGAGGTAACTCAAGCCAGGCAGTAGCAATCCCAGCACTCAGGAGGCTAAGGCAGAAGGGAGAATTCAAGGGTAGCCTAGACTACATAGCAAGACTGGGTTTCAAACAGAAGAATAGACTTTTGATCAAGTCCCATGGTAATTCTATGTGGTCAAAAATCAAATCTCCATTTTTCAGATAACAAAACTCACACCACCACAGTGTAAGGAATGGCCACACCAACAGCCAGGCCTTTGACCATAAAGGAAAGGTAGGTAGAATTTAACAGTCCACTAATCTTTTGAGTCTGGCTGTACAAAAATTTACCAGAGTTCACGGAGTAAGTGGGTGATTCCCAGGTGAGCAGAAATAAGGGTGGAGTCAGATGGTGGTCCCTAAGGAAGAGAGAAACAGGCTAGGAGATCCATGCCTTTTGCCTTTAAAGGAGCAGCATGCAAATCTTAGGCAAAGTGACATGCAAATGAGATGCAAATTGAGTTGGGAATGAGCATCTGTTAATTCTGAGTCAACAGCTCAAGCACTTTTGGGTGAGCCCTCTCGAGCTTTCTCTCAGGGTTGCCAGGGTCAGGAACCCCTGAACGGAAGTCTGGAGTGCATGCCTGCCTCAAGGACAGCAGGGCTCTGCATAGGAAGGGAAGCCCCACCCACTGTATGGAGGTGAGTCATTTATTCGTACACTCATCTGACAAATGCTTGTAAAGCACCTACTGGGTGTGAGAGTTGAGGCAGATGCAGAAGACAAGGAGGGGCTCACTGTTTCTAAGGTCTAGGTGCATTACCTTTGCAGAGGGAGGTTTGTGGCATAAACAATGAAGACTCTGGCATCTTCTAGAATCTAACCTCAGAGCTCTGGACATTTTCCCTCTTTGTTCAGTAACATCCTGGGTTTGACCCACTAGATAAATGATAGTAGCAACCCTTGACCTGTGACAAATAAAAATGTCCCCAGACATTGCCTAATATGGAATAGGCAGAAAAAGTACCCAGGTTGAAAACCACCATTCAAACCAAACATGATGGTGTGTACTGTAAGCCCTTGTGAGGGGAAGGCAGGAGAAGCTACACAGAACGTCTGAAGCCATCTGGCTACATGAGACCTTGGACTAAAACAAACAGACAATAAATGAAATAACCACTTAGATATCTAAGGCCATGAGCCCTTTGGGTAAGTCAACATGCTCCCTGTTCTATACTTATTTTTATTTTTTGTTTGTTTTATTTTGCTTTTGAGACAAGGTTTCTCTATGTAACCCTGGAACTAGCTCTGTAGACCAGGCTGGTCTCAAACTCACAGAGTTCCGCCTGCCTCTGCTTCCTGAGTGCTGGGATTAAGGGTGAGCACCACCACCACCCAGCTTATTTTTTACTATTATACAGAGCAGGCTTTCACATTTCTCTTTTTGATAGACAATGGTGGTACACATCTGTAATCCCAAAACTGGGGTGGCAGAGGCAGGGGGATTGCTTCACTTCCAAGGTCATCTTGACCTACATAATAAGTTGCAACCTAGCCAGGGTTACACAGAGGGACAGTGTAACCATGCACTCCAGAACAGACAATGAAAGAAGGGGAATTTTGCAGGGTGTGGTGGCTCATGTCTTTAATCCCAGCATATGGGTGGCAGAGACAGAGGGATCTCTGTGAGTTCCAGGCCAGACAGGGCTGTTTCACAGAGAAAGCATGTCTCAAAAAATAATAAATTAAATAAAAAATTTTAAAAAAGAGTCAGGTAATCTTGGCTGGGGACACAGTCCAGTTGATAGAATACATACCCAATGTGCACAAAGCTCTGGGTCCCATCCTAAATTCCACATAAATCAGGTGTGGTAGCACAGGTCTAAAATCCTAGTACTTTGGAGCTACATGTTGGGACCCTGCTAGGCGACCTATGGTGCCCTTGGGGTTCCCTGTCCCCCTGGTGACTAGGTGTTCCTGTTGGGACCCTGCTGGGTGACCTACAGTGCTCCTGGGGTTCACTGTCTGCCCAGTGACTAAGGCGTTACTTCTTCCTTCCGCCTAGGCCTGTATGCAAGAATGCAACTATCCACTCTTTGCTGGGAGGCTTGGGGGCTTGAACCTTGATTTGGTACTTTTCCACTGTGTCTGCTATGGTATACAAATCTACTACCCTTAGAAAATAAAGAGCATTCTCCTTGCAAGAATGACCAGCTGTCTTATCTTTATTTAATCCTCAGATTCCCTCGCCCAAACCCATGAAGTGTTGTAACACAGACATTACGTCATCTACAGGCAAGTTCAAGGTCATCCTTGTCTGTATAGTGAGACGGAGGTCATCCTGGGCTTCATGAAACCCTGCCTCAAAAAAACCCTTTTTTCCTCTTTTAATTATTTTTTTCATAGACCTAACCTTGCCTTGCTTGCTAGCTCCCACTCTGAGGACATGCTGGGATCCAGCCCAGCCACAAAGGTTCTGGGGGAGCAATCAGAGTAACCCTAAGAAATGCCTCTGGAGCCCTGTGGTTTGCAAGGCTGTTTAGTGCTTTCCTCTGTCCTTCTATCTTCTTCCAATCGCCATCGGTGCATCTGTGGGCTCCATGCCTACCTCCATAAAGTTCAGAAAGTCCACTTTGCCAACAGTGTTTTCCCAGTGCTGTCCTGCTAAGCCCTGGAGTCCTGAGGGACCCCTGGAAGCCCCCAGGGAGTAGAGCTAGCCCGGCAGTTAGGCCCTTCTTGGTTTTATTTCTCTGAGTTCCTGTACCATGTCTTTTGGATAAAAGTCCCAAGTGAACAAAAGTCCCACAGGGCAGTTACCAACCACTCGGCCAGATGGGAAATAAGAAGCAAAAAAGCAAAAGATTGCCTTTCTTTTCTTTTATCCTGCCCCCCCCCCCGTTTCTCTGTGTAGCTCTAGCTGCCATAGAACTCACTCTGTAGACCAGGCTGGCCTTCAACTCAGAGACCCACCTGTCTCTGCCTCCTGAGCACTAGGATTCCCCTTCTTAACAAGTCTGTTCTGGAGTGCATGGCTTGGTGGCTCTGGGATGACTGTTTGGAGGCTCTCTCAGCTTCCTGCCTCCCTCCTGCCACTGATAGGAACAGAATATGGACAAGAGAAAGAGCACTGTACCTAAAAGCCAAGGGCTTATGTATGTGTACAGGAGACAGACCGAATGGGAAGAGCAAGTCTCCAGGCATGACTGTGAGGACATGATGCCCAAGACAGATGTGAGAATCCTTAACTAACTGCATCCCAAGCAGAACAGAGTCATCATACCCAATTGACAGTAGAAAGAACTGAGGCTTGACCCCAGGAAGAACTTTCCAACTTAGCACCTGGGGGAAGAGTTGTCTGGGATGGGGTGTCCCTCCCATCAGAGCTAAGTCCCAGATAAATCTCCTGCAACTCAGCAAGGGGTAGAGCCAGACTCAGGGCTGTGCCCCCACCCCACAGCCTGAGAGCTCTCTTCTGTCTGAGCCTTGCCAGGAGCAGTGGGATGTGTGGCGATCTTGTTCCCCAGGGGCTGGGGGATGGAACGGGCTTTCCCCAAACACCGCACCCTCTGGACCCAGGCACAATCAGGCATTTCATGCCTCAGAAGGGTCAGAATGAAAGGCCAGTGTCTGTCTGCTCCCCACCCCCTTCTGTCTCCAGATTGTTCCATGTGCCCCTGGGCCACGGCCTTCCCTTTCTCACTTCTTTCTCCTCCAGGCCCTGTGTGGCACACAGACTGCTGGAAACAGAGGGACTGTCTTTAGTTCTCTGTGTGGCTGGCATGGTCTCTGCTCCCCAACACGCCAGCAAGGAAGCTAGATGGCCCTCCCTGTCACCCACAGGAACCCAGAGAGTTCAGGGACGTTGATGTTCCATAGCAGTTGCCAGACCCTCAGCTCTAGCCCTCTACTCCTTCCCACCGTGTTTGCTGCACTGTGGCCCTTGGGCCATGAGTGACTTCCCAACAGAGTGAAGGGCTCTTCCCATTGGAGACTTCCCTAACCTGGACTTAATTAACCAAGACCTGGTTGAGCAGCTGGACCCAAGAAGCCACCTCCATCATTGCTTATGCGTCCCAAGAAAGGGATGTTCTTTGTGCACCTGCAAGAGCCCATATCCAATATGCTCTCCCCAATGCCACCTTGCCTTGGGACCACAATGCTGAAGCCTCTGACAGCCAGCCAGAAGCTAACGTCACTATTCTCCAGACCCGCACATTTTTCCGACCACCACCAGCAGCAGCTGTAAGCAAGCATCCGGGGGACTGACATTCTGTCAGCTTCACACCACCTTCCAGAACACCCAGCCAGAAGTGCTTCCTGGATAAAATATTAAACACGCAAATCTGCCGTAACCAGCGACAGACTGCACGACCGCAGCCTGGCGAAGGAGACGCACGCCGTCCGGGGGTGGCGAGGTATATATAGACACAGACTTTGGATGTATCTCCCCAACGTGTGCGAGGCAGAGCAGTGCCTGTGGAAAAATACCAAAGCAGTCTCCAGCTGGGGTGGCCTGAGGTTGGAGTCAGGAGGCTGGCAGGAAGGGGGGGTTCAGGAGGAGCCCCAAAGCTGAGCCCAGGGTGGGGCGACAAAAGACCTTTGTGCTTGTAGTCTGTGCAGTACAGTAGGCCGACTCGGCAAGGGAAAGGAAATTTGGTTAGAGGCAGTAGGGCCAAAAAGCAATAGAGAAGAGTGAAAAGAGCAGAGAGCACACCTCAATTCCCCTGTGCCACAGCCCTCTACCCTGGCATCATGCTGGCTAGGGTGTCATAGAGGTGGGTCAGTAGGGTTTGTGCCTGGTCCAGGCTAACACAAACTGACCATGAACCTTGTTGATGTAGCCTGCTCTGACCCAGAGGGATTGGGGGGCTAAATCTACATTTCCAGAAACTGGATTGTTGCCACATAGGGTCCAACCCATCCAGACCTGAGCATTTGCCAGGCTCCAGAATCCTAGAGATCCATGGGAATCCTAGTTTTTTGTTTTGTTTGTTTGTTTGTTTGTTTTGAGACAGGGTCTCACTGTGTAACCTTGTCTGGCTTGGAACTCATTCTGTAGACCAGGCTAGCTTCCAACTTACAGAGATCTGCCTGCCTCTGCCTCCTAAGTGCTGGGATCAAAGACATGTGACACCATCTGGGCACACATCCAAGAGTCTTAAAACTCAGTTGAGCCCAGCCCAAGGAGAGGACCACAGAATATGTGTGACCATGGTTATGGCATCTGTGCATGTCAACCAGCAGGCCAAGGACTATATAGAGTACCTATGTTTTCTCACAGTGACCTGGAAAACCGGCCAGAGTTGCAGGGAGCTCACAGGGCCAGCACTCAGATCACAGGGCCTGTAATGGCAAGGTGCCCAAATTCTGGGGATGACAAATACAAGTGTTCATGTCACTTCAGGGTGTCACCGAACCCATGCTGGATTTAGAAGGTAGCTCACTTTGTTTCGGGATTAATTGACCACAAGAGCCTAGGCTGATGAGATCCTACAAAAGACAGCCATTTGACTCAGGAGGCCTAGAGTTCACCATGGCTGTAACTGATGACCAAGCCCCTAACCCAGGAAGGGCCCCAGTGCAGGTGAGCCTGGGGAGGGGGCTCTCCTCAGACCCTCAGGATGTAGAAGACGGGAAGGTGAGGCTGAAGGAGGCTGGAGAGAAGAGGATAGGGCATGAGGAAGCCTGCCAGCTCAGGGCTGCTGCAAGCTGCCTGCTGCTGTAGGCTGAGCGCAACTTGGCTGTGCCCAGTTGGAAGGTGCTGAGAGGAGGTGCTGCCTACTGTGCCAGCTCAGACTGAGGAGGAAGTGGGAAGCAGAGGCAGGGTGGGCACAGGGCCCTGGCACAGGAAGAGCAGACTCCTCCAGGAGGCCTGGCACCTGGACAGCCCACTGCCAAGGCAGGAATTCAAATGGAGGAGCTGAGAGGCAGGACCCTGACCATCACACCAGCCCCCATTATGAGCAGGGCACAGTGCCCACCTGGACAGACAGACAGCAGGCATCTCCCTGGCTGGCAAACTCTGCTCCCAGGGCTAGGAGGCCTTTTCTATGCTACAGATCCCTGGGACAGTGCTCTGATTGTGTGTTCCCTACCGACCCTGGAGGTGGAGTAACAGCTGGAGATGGTGACATAGCCTCATCTTAGCTAACTCTAGACTCGCCCTTGCACCCCAGTCCTCTTCCTCACCCAAGGTCCCCAGACAGCTCTCCCTAGGAGCAAGCAACTCTTGTGGAGACTGGGTGGGCAAGGGGGCTTGTTTGGAGGGCACTGGGCAGGAAGGACATCAACCTTTTTTTCCAAGACACAAGAGACTTTTTTTAAATTATATTTTTTATTATTTTAGTGTGTGCGTGTTTGCTCTGTGTGTGTGTGTGTGTGTGTGTGTGTGTGTGTGTGTGTGTGTGTGTGTGTGTGTGTACACATGTAGGTGGGTGCCCTCAGAGACCAGAAGAGTGTTGCAGAATATTTTTTTACACTATGTGAAGATGTGTCACTACGATTGGTTTAATAAAGAGCTGAATGAGCCAGGCGGTGGTGGCGCACGCCTGTAAACCCAGCACTCGGGAGGCAGGGTCAGGCGGATCTCCGTGAGTTCCAGGTCAGCCTGGTCTACAGACTAGTTCCTCAGTCTCACAGAGACCCTCCTGCCTCTGCCACCTCAGTGCTTGGATCAAAAGTGTGTGCTATCATACTTGGCCTTACTTTTTACTTATGTGTGCACATATGCACGTGTATCTGTGTGAGTGCATGCCACATGTGTACCTGTGGAGGCCAGAAGGGGACATCAGATTCCCTGGAGCTAGAGTTACAGGACATTGTGAGTCACTGCTTTCTTCACATAGGTGCTGGGAAGTAAAATTGAATCCGCTGCAAGAGCGAGTGCTCTTAACTGAGCTGTCTCTCCATCCATTGGTATCCTTATGTAATTACATTTATTTATTTATTTACTATGTGCGTGTCTGCACACATGCACACCATAGTGCACTTCTGGAGGTCAGAGGACAAACTGGTTCTCTCCTTCCACCCTATGGGTTCCAGGAATCAAATTCAGGCTCACTGAAAAACATGTTGCTGGCCCTTTTGTTGCTGCTGTGAGACTGGTCTCACTGTAACCCAGTCTCACACTTCAAATTTGTGATTCTCCTGTGTCGGCTCCCAACTGAGATTACCAGCATGCACCACCATGCCATCGTTTTAACATAACAGAAATTCAAGTTTGACATGACGGGACAAGCCTAAAATCCCAGCGATTGGGAAGCAGAGACAGGAGGATCAGGAATTCAAGACCAGACTCACCCACAATAAGGGCAGCCTGTGACACACGAGATCCTGTCTCATTAACTGGCAAACCAGCCCATCAAACAACAGCAAAAGAATTAGAGTCCCTGAAAGACGGCTCAGTTAGTAAGTAGGCTTGCTGGCAAATCTGATGACCTGAGTTTGGCCTATAGGACTCACACCTTGGAGGAGAGAACCACCAATAGAATGCAAAGAAGAGGAGGCCAGAAAGATAAAGAGCTTCGGGATCTCTCAGGGTGCTTTTCTGTGTCCACCAGATGCGAACCCATGACCTTAAATTTGCAGCTGTGAAATCTGGTCAGTTTCAGGGACTTCCTGACGTTACTTTGAGTTGTTCACCTTCCCATTTAAAGGGCTTCCCTGCAGGTTAGACTGTCCCAATCGCTGAAGAAACATCCCAGCACTCCAAAGAGAGAGCAGTGGAATCTTTGAGTTGGAGGCCTGCCCGGTCTGTACAGCAAACGCCAGTGAGACCCAGTCTAAACACAAGACAGGAAGGGGTGCCAGAGAAACAGCTCAGTGATTAAAAGCACTAACTGCTCCTGCAGAGGACCCTGATTCAATTTCTGGCACCCACATAACCCCTCCCAAATAGCTGTTAACTTCAGTCCCAGGGAGCATGACAGTTTTCTGGCCTCTGCAGGCAATGGGCACACACGTGGTACACAGTCTTACTTACATGCAGACAGATCATAAAATAAAAATAGATCAATGTTTTAAAAAAAGGAAGCAGGCGTGATGGCACATGCCTTTATTTTATTTATTTATTTATTTATTTGTTTGTTTGTTTGTTTGTTTTTTGAGGCAGGGTTTCTCTGTGGCTTTGGAGGCTGTCCTGAAACTAGCTCTTGTAGACCAAGCTGGTCTCGAACTCGCAGAGATCCCCTCTGCCTCCCGAGTGCTGGAACTAAAGGCATGTGACACCACTGCCCGGCAGGCACATGCCTTTAATCCCAGCACTTGGAAGGCAGAGGCAGGCAGATCTCTGTGATTTTGAGACCAGTCTGGTCAACAAAGCAAGGGGGTTGGATTGATGGCTCAGAGGTTAAGAGCACTGACTGCTCTTCCAGAGGTCCTGAGTTCAATTCCCAGCAACCACAACTATCCATTATGAGATCTGGTGCCCTCTTCTGGTGTGCTGATATACATGGAAGCAGAATGTTGTATACATAATAAACAAGTAAAATCTTTAAAAAAAAAAAAAAAAAAAAGCTATGGGGAAACCCTGTCTCAAAAAACAAAACAAAATGCTAAATAAGTCTGGCTGTCCTTCCTAAGCAGATAAACTGGGGCAGAAGGAGAAAAGAAGCCATGTGGGCTCTGCTGTCTCTGGGAGCTCCTCCCATCTCTGGACCTTCACTTCCATAATGCCTTCCGCTTGTCTTCCCCAGTACTGGCGGGGAGAGCAGGGGTAGTAGGGGCAGGCAAAATCCAGGCAGGCAGCAGGCAGCCTCCTCTGATCCCCCCACACACACCGCTGCACGCCTCACTTCTCCACTCTGTATTGAATTCATAGTCTCACCCACAAGTTCTCTGGCCGTCCCTGGCTTCAGCCTCCTTCCCTGTCCAACCCAAATTATCGGATCATCCTTGCTCCTTCTCTCAAGTTCCTTGACACTTTCTGCCTAAAATAGGAAGAAGTTTCACACCCTGGGTTTGCTGCACTCCTAGACTTCAAAGGAGCCCCAGGGAAAAAGCCTCTGGGCTAGGAAACTTGGTCCCTCTTGAAGGGAATCCAGCCAGCCCACACGCACGGCAAACATGGCTTCTAGCAGCCCTTGCCACTCACCCCAATTCCCTCTAACTTACTAAAAGCTGTTAGATTGCATTCCTAAAGCTAGCCACTAAGGTAGGTCCATTCCCTTATTTGGAATGGTCCAGCTATCAAAGTATTGAAGTCCATCAATCCAAAGCCCCCTTGGGCTCACATAATTAACATGCCCAATCAAACACACCACCAGCCAGGCGGTGGTGGCGGTGGTGGCGCTCGCCTTGGGAGGCAGAGGCAAGTGGATCTCTGTGAGTTGGAGTCCAGCCTGGTCTACAGTGAGTACCAGGATAGCCAAGACTGTTTCACAGAGAATCCCTGTCTTGAAAAACCAAAACAAACAACAACAAAGAAACATACCACAGAACCTGAACCCATTCTACCACACCTCCCCTTTTTTTCTCTCACAAATCCCACGTGCAAGGTCATTTGCTGAAAGCAGCCACTGTTACTTTTCTTCCCAGCCTAATAAAGGATCTCTCTGGTGTTTGGGTGTGGTCTGTGCCTAATCCAGGGTCTGGTCCCTCAACCTCTCCTCCCAGTTTCCAGTTCTTTCTGTCTTGTTAGTAGTTTCCTTCTGAATACTTCCTCCATGCTCCTCAAGTCCCTCCCTTCCTTACCTCACCCCTCCTTCAACCTAGATGCCCACTTCTCAGAGAAAATCATACCAACCTACATTTGCCAGGCACATCTGATTCTCCGTCCTGGGAGCCTGTGTGTGTGTGTGTGTGTGTGTGTGTGTGTGTGTGTGTGTGTGTGAGAGAGAGAGAGAGAGAGAGAGAGAGAGAGAGAGAGAGAGAGAGTGTGCGCATGTGTGCGCACACGTGTGTGAGTGTGCGTGCTCATGTGTGTGTGAGTATGTGTACGTGTGTGTATGTGTATGCATTTGAGAGTGTGTGTGCGCACGTGTGTGAGTGTGCACGCTCACGAGTGTGTGTGCGTGCGTGTGTGTACCACTGCACTCCCTCCTAGAACGCATGCTCACACACATGCACACATGTGTATGGTAGCAAGTAGGAGCCTGTTGAGGACCACAAGTCCCTCTCTCTGTGTGGCCCAGCCCCTCTGAGTCCTCACTCCCTCAGCCATCTTGTCCAAACTCCTCAGCCCTTCACCCACCCCTAACTCACTGTGAGGGCACTAGTTTCTGTGTTCCTTTCTAGACTTGTTTCCATCTCTGCCCTTCATACTCTTCTCTTTTTTTTGGGGGGGGGGGTGTTTGAGACAGGGTTTCTCTGTGTGGCTTTGGAGCCTGTCCTGGAACTCACTCTGTAGACCAGGTTGGCCTCGAACTCAGAGATCGCCTGCCTCTGCCTCCTGAGTGCTGGGATTAAAGGCTGTGCCACCAACTCCTGGCAGTCCTTCATACTCTTAAATTCCACAAAACAGATGACTGCACTGCTTGTTGGCTTTTCCCACCACAGAAGGGCTCACCAGAGCCACTAAGAGCAAGGCCTGTGGGCCTCCTGCTCCGTCTGATCTTTGTGTGACATCCAACACTGGTGGCCCACTTTCTCCTCCATCTTCTCCTACTTTTTCCTCCTTCAACCATTCCTTCCTCAGCTATGTCTTCGGTGCTAGAGATGGGACCCAGGACCCTGTGCAAACTAAGCAAGGGAAGCACCACTGAGCCCTCCGTTGACTCTGGCATTACTTAGGATCTAAGTTCAATTGTGTCAGGCTAAGTTTCTATTAATTGTAGGGGTTTTCCCTTTTTGCTTTGTTTTTTTGTTTTTGTTTGTTTGTTTGTTTGTTTTTTGTTTTTTACAACTACAGAACATTTCTTTATTTTTCACTAAGACTTTCCCAGAGGACATAACTAACCCCCACCCCCCATAAAGGGTTAGTGTACTCACTGCTAAAGAGCAGATATGAACAGTTTCAAGGACTGGAACCAACCTTAAATGGCAAAAAACGCTTCCTCTCGCTGGGCAGTGGTGGCGCACGCCTTTAATCCCAGCACTCGGGAGGCAGAGGCAGGTGGATCTCTATGAGTTCGAGACCAGCCTGGTCTTCAAGAGCTAGTTCCAGGACACCCTCCAAAGCCAAAAAAAAAAAACAAAAACAAAAAAAAAAGCTTCCTTCTGAATTATCATAAAAATGTTTAAGTAAAAAAAGAAAGAAAAGAAAAGGAGCAAAGGGGCAATGGTGGTTTCAGAATGAAAAGGTCATTCATGTTTCATGTCATACATTCAATCTTGGCTCTAGTAACAAAATGGAAACAGGATTGCTATCATACAAAATGTTCACTACAGCAGGCTGTATGCACCTGTTTCAAGCCCATCCCCAGCCCCTAAAGCTTCTAACTCAATTACTTCCCAGCTTGTTGGGCCTGTCCACGAAGGAGCACATAGATCTTCTCTTTGATCCAGTCTTTGTTATGTTAGACCCCCGGAAAACTCAGGTATCTGGGGTCCCAGGCCACAACTTCGGTCACCCCAATCACCAGGCAGATTCAAGAGCTTGCTGCAAACTGCATGAGGCTTTATTATAATTTAATGAGCTAAACCCATGTTAGCTTGGGTCTTTCACCCACCCACCATGGCGGACGGCTAGCAAAGACAAGACCTAGGGCCTCCCAAGAGATCTTGTAGGGCAGCGTAAGGGGAGTGTCTAGGGGTACGCACAGGCTCAGGATTGGTGTGCCTCCAGGCTTGGAGGGCTTGCCCTGTGTTGATTGGTCAACTGATTGTTATGGCCCATAGGCCCTCCCAGGGTGGTTGCTATGCTCTGTGTGTCATTGCTGGGTGCTTATCTGTACACCCAGGGTCGGAAAGCATAGCGCCACAGCTAACTTCTGATTGGTTCCTTGCCACGAGGCAGGCATCTGACCTCTAAGTGACCAAGGCAAGGTTATGGCAAGCACGTGTTCGGCTGTTATGACTGCCGAAACGGGAGCTGGTCCCTTCAGTTATAAGGCTGGTACGTCTGTATATCAGCTGATACACAAGACAGCTAAGATCTGCCAGATCGTCAATAAAATCAAACAATTGACTGATATCGTTTGTGATAGAGGGGCTGTTGGGATTCATTCTCTTCAGGTGTTCTTCATACATTTTGCAAACAGTTTCTATGCACTCATTCACAGACTCATAGTCAGTGTAAGTCCTGCCTTCTGGCCTCTTGGTAGGCTGTACCAGCAAAATGGTGTGAGACTTCCCGCCAAACGCTTTGCTGCAGCCGCCGCTAACACCCCTGCCGCCATTTTTTGTTGTTTTTGATTTTGGGTTTTTTGTATTGTTTTTTGTTTTTTGGAGACAGGGTTTCTCTGTACCTTTTTTTTTGGGGGGGGGGAGGCCATTCTGAAACTCTCTCTGTAGACCAGAATGGCCTCGAACTCACAGAGATCTACCTACCTTTGGCTCCTGAGCACTGGGATTAAAAGTGTGCACTACTACACCCAGGAAGTTTCAATTTCATCTTGTATTAAGCTCTTTCCCCCCAGTGCTGGTGACTGAAGTACAGGCAGGTACTCTATCACTGAGCTTGATCCCTCCCACAGCAAGATTAGTGGAAAGCACTTGTTACCCAATGGCTTAAGCAACCTAACTTCATGCTACGAATCAAAAAGGGGCCTATTTGTTGTTGTTTCCAAGAAAGGGTTTCTCTGTGTAGCCCTGACTGTCCTGAAACTCACTCTGTAGTAGACCAGGCTGGCCTGAAACTCACTCTGTAGTAGACCAGGCTGGCCTGAAACTCACAGGCCTGAAACTCTGCCTCCCAAGTGCTGGGGTTAAAGGGGTATTCCAGGATAGGCTCCAAGGCAATACAGAGAAACCCTGTCTCAAAAAAAAAAAAAAAAAAAAAGGGCTGGAGAGATGGCTCAAAGGTTAAGAGCATTGCCTGCTCTTCCAGAGGTTCTGAGTTCAATCCCCAGCAACCACATGATGGTTCACAACCATCTGTAATGAGATCTGGTGCCCTCTTCTGGCCTCTGGGCATACATGCGGGCCAAGTACTGTATACATCATAAATAAATAAATCTTTAAAATAGTCTGTATGTTCATGTACCATGTGTTTGTCTGGTGCCCCCAGAGGTCAGAAGAGGGCATCAGATTCCCTAAAACTGGAATGACTAACTATTGGGAGCCTCCATGTGGGTGCTGGGATAGAACCCAGGTCCTCTGGGAAAGCAGCCAGTGCTCTTAGCTGTGGAGCCATCACTCTAGCTTCATATTTATGTTTTTAAGACTTATTTTATTTTGTGTGTCTGTATATAGGTCTGCATACACAGGCACACATGTGCACTATAGACATGCAACTATCTCGGAGACAATCCTTGACTCCCTAGAGTCACAGAAGCTGTGAGCTGCCTGATAAGGGTTCTGGGAACTGAACTCCAGTCCTCTGCAAGAGCAGTGTCCTGGTCAGTATTTTGTCAATTTACAACAAGCTAGGGTCATCTCCGAAGAGGAAAAAAAATCAACTGAGAAAATGCCTCCCCCGATTGCCTATAGGGCATTTCCTTAATTAATGATTGACTTAGAAGGGCTGAATTCACTGTGGGTGGTCCTGGTTGGTATAAAAAACAAGCGGAGCAAGCCATGGGGAGTGGTAAGCAGCACTGCTCCTTCGAGGCCTCTGCTGCAGTTCCTGCCTTCAGGTTCCTCTCTATTTGAGTTTCTGCCTTGGTTTCCTTGATGATGGACAGTGATCTCAACATGTAAGCCAAATAAATAAACCCATACCTCTGCAAGTTGCTTGTGGTCCTGGTATTTGTCACAGCAACAGAAAGCCAACTAGGACAAGAGTAAAGCGCTCTTAACCGATGAGTCATCTCCTCAGGCCCCTTCTACTGCTTCCGCACCTTTGAGACAATGTGTCATTTGAAGCTCCGGCTGGCTAAGAATTTAAAATGGAGACCAGTGTGGTCTCCAAATTAGGACAATCTTCTACCTCTGCCTCTGCCTCCCAAATGCTGGAATTATAGGTGTGTGGGTATGTGCACCACACACCTAGCTAATTAGACAAATTTTTCTAATTAGATGAATTAGTCATATAGTTGAATTATGCTAAACTGCATTCGTTTAATTAGGTCAAGTGGTTAGTTCATTAAATTTCTGTAACATAGAAGACAATGGCTGGGGAGTACCTTTTTGTTTGTGTGTTTTGTTTTTGCTTTTTAAGCCAGGGTTTCTCTGTGTATAAGCTTTGTCTTGGAACTACTTTGTATAACAGGCTGGCCTTGAACTCAGAGATCTGCCTGCCTCTGCCTTCAGAGTGTTAGGATTAAAGGCTTACACCACCACTGCCCAACTAGAATCCTTTTCCTAAGTGCCTTTCTATCTCCTAATGCTTGAACTTAAATCTCTATTAAAATTGTAATCTTAACCTGGCATGGTGGTGCATGCCTTTGATCCCAGCACTCAGGAGGCAGAGGCAGAGGCAGGCAAATCTCTTAACCACTGAGCCATCTCTCCAGCCCTGACCCATCTCTTCAGCCCAAGGCAGGGGAATCTGTGAATTTGAGGCCAGCCTGATCTACAAAGAGAGTTCTGGGACTGTCAGAGCTGTTACACAAAGAAGTCCTGTCTTGAAAAATACAAAAACAAAACAAAACCAAAAAAAACCCCTGTATCTTAGACAGGTGTGTGCAGCCTCATAGGATCAGGAATTCAAAGCCATTTTTGGCTGCATATAGAATTTAAGGCTAGCCTGGGCTATAGGAGGCCCTGTCTCAGGACCAACACAGCAACAACTATGGCTCATAAAACAAACAGGTAGTGGTGGCTAATGCTTGAACCTCAATACATGGGAGGCACACAGGCTGGATGACCACTGCAGATTCAAGGCCAGTCTGGGCTTTATATCACATTCTAGCCAATCCAAAAATATATAGAGAGACACTATTTAAAATAAATAATAATAAATAAATAAAAATAAAATAAAATAAATAAACCAGGCGGTAATGGCACATGCCTTTAATCCCAGCACTAGGGAGGTAGAGACAGGTGGATATCTGTGAGTTCAAGGCAGCTTGGTCTACAGAGCGAGTTCCAGGACAGGCTTCAAAGCTACAGAGAAACACTGTCTCAAAAAAAAAAAAAAAAAAAAAAAAAAACTGGACTTTTACCTCCAGTTCCAAGTGAACTCTAGTCAGTTGGGACTCTGTTGTCAGAGTCACTTAGAAACTCCATCTTCTCTTTCCATGGGCCACTGTACTGCCCTCTAGGGCACCCTCCTGGTCTTGTGACCAAACTTGGGTGACTGCCATCCTGGGGTATGTGCAAGCCAGAAGGGAAAAGGGCATAGCCAGGCAGGGGTGGCACACAACAGTGCCCCCTGCAGCCCATTGATGAGAATGCAGTCACATGGCCACATCGGACTGCCTGCAAGGGAGGTTAGGTTATGGAGTTCCCTGGACAGGTCTGAGCACTGGAAGTTGGTGGACAATTAGCAGTGGCCTCCAGTGCGCCCTTGAGTCCCTCCCCTGACCTCCTGGTGTTGTCATGGTTCTGTCCTTGGCCCCTCCTTTCCCTCCACACATCCCAGGCTGCTCTTGTCTGATGTGGCATGCGCCACCAACACCCGGCTCACCTAACTTTCTTATACAGTACAAATCCATCTACCTAGGGATGGTGCTGCCCACAGTGGACTGGACCTTCCCACACCAATCATCAATCAAGAAAACCTCTTGCAGACAAAGCCACCAGCCAATCTGACCTGGAAAATTCCTCAACTGAGGCTCTTTCTTCCCAGGTGACTCTAAGCTGTCAAGCCGGCAAAAACTAAGCAGCACAGGTAGCCAACCAACTATACTTGTCACAAAACCCACTGATTTTAGGAGGCAATGCTGGCACTCAGCCAGAGGTGACAAGTACCAATAAAGTGCCCACATCCGAAAGAAGGGGTCACATGCCCTGCTTCTCTCTCCTGCACTACCACAGGCATGTCTAGGCACACACTCTGTCTTTCTGGCTCTGACACAGAGCTATGACCTCTAAAACCAACTCTACAAAAATGTTCTCTGACTTCTCCCACATGTCTGTGTACTGTACACACACACACACACACACACACACACAGAGAGAGAGAGAGAGAGAGAGAGAGAGAGAGAGAGAGCACTTAGAATAAGCCAGGTGTAGAGGCATACACCTTTAATTCCAACTCTTGGGAGACAGAGGCAGGCAGATCTGGGTGTTCCAAACCAGCCTGGTCTACATAGGGAGTTCCAGGCTAGCTAGGGATAAATAGTGGTGAGACCCTGTCTCCAAAAAGGAAAAAAAAAAAAAAAAAAAAAAAAAAAAAAAAAAAAAAAAAAACACTCAGAAAAATGCCTGGCTCCCTGCAAGTGCCAACAAATCATCAAAGTACATGCTGTGTGACAGCAGCTATCAGAGGAAAAAAAACAGTCAGGCCAACTAAGAATAAACTCTCCTCCACAGGCTGTGTAACATCAGGCAAGTCAATTAGCCTCTCTGAGTCTCATTTCCTCATCCTTTGAGTAGATACTGTTTATTATTTACAAAGCAAACTAATACACTCACTTCATCCTGACATCAGCCTCAAGTCCTTGAGAGCAGAGGCCATATAAATTACCATCATTGCTCAGGGCCTAGCCTAGGGGCCATCACTGCAAGGCACTCAATTGCTTATGAGAATTAATCTCTTCTTCACCTGCTAAACCACAGCCAGTGTCCTTGCTGGTGCTAGCAGGCAGTGCCATCTTGTGGAGAAACTCTGGAACTGCACCCTGGCAAAGCGCTGCTCCCAGTTGTGGGGTCCTTGGGATACCCATCCAATATCAAACAAGCATTCATTAACTGCTTTCTGTGCACAGGGCGCTGATTCCAAGAGCTAGAATAAGCGAAGCAAGATATTAAGTGACTATACGGGAGAGTGGGGAAAAAACCTCACAAGGATTATAACCTTGATATTGATGCCCAGCTTGGGGGGGAGAGAGAGAGAGACAGAGAGAGAGAGAGAGAGAGAGAGAGAGAGAGAGAGAGAGAGAGATTGTTTTTTTTTTTTTTTTGGTTTTTCGAGATAGGGTTTCTCTGTAGCTTTGGAGGCTGTCCTGGAACTACCTCTTGTAGACCAGGCTGGTCTCGAACTCACCAATGCCCGGCTTTTTTTGTTTTTTTTTGGGGGGGGCATTGTGTGCATTGTGTGTGTGCTGGCACCTGTGCACATGGTTTTGCACCATGGTACATATGTGGAGAAGACAGCTTGCAGGAGTTGTCCTTTCTCTTCCACCATGGGTCTCTAGATTGAATTCTGCTGCTTTGGTTTTGCAGCAAGCCCCTTTACCCACTAAGCCATCTCACTAGCCCAGACCCAAGTCTTGTTCTCCCTGTAGCTCTTGAACCCACCATTTATGTTCCAGCTTGCTCCTCTTGGGAGGTGAGGGGGAACAATTTGGAAATAGTTGGGTTGAATTGTTCTGGTTAAGCTGTCACGTCTTTGTTTTGTTTTGATTTGTTTGTTTTTCTTTTTCGAGACAGGGTTTCTCTGTGTAGCCTTGGAGCCTATCCTGGCACTCGCTCTGGAGACCAGGCTGGCCTCAAACTCACAGAGATCTGCCTGCCTCTGCCTCCTGAGTGCTGGGACTAAAGGCTTGTGTCACCAACAAGCGGCTTTTTTTTTTTGGTTTTTTGAGACAGTTTCTGGCTGTCTTGGAACTGGCTATGTATACTAGGCTGGCCTCTGCTTCCCAAGTTCTGGGACTAAAGGCATGCAACACCACTTCCTGGTTCTATCTTCATTTATTTTATTATTTACTTACTTATTTGCTTGCTTATTTTGATTTTTTGAGACAGGGTTTCTCTGTTTAACAGACCTGGCTGTCCTGAAACTCACTCTGTAGACCAGTCTGGCCTCACAGAGATTCTCCTGCCTCTGCCTCCTGAGTGCTGGCATTAAAGTCATGCGCCACCACTGCCAGGCTCCAACTCTTTATCTTAAAGAAAATATAAACATTCTGTAGGGAATTTGTCAAGTTGGGCAGCAAGGCAACAGGAGTGATTCTGAGATGATGTTTATGGCAGAGACTGTCAGGCCAGCACAGGTCAACACTAGGAAGTGACAGCTTCACTCTAAGTTTTAGGGAGTGACGTGGAAGCCCGGAGGGGACAATCCACTCAGCTGGAGTAGCACAGCGCCTGTCTATGGAGCAACCTTAAGGGGAAGGAGGAATTGTCTTGTTTCCCATCCTACTGCAGGCATTGACTGCACTGTAGATTCCTGACCCAGCACCCCAACAAGGAAGGGGAGGGGCATTTGACCCCAATGCCCTATTTTCCTCTGTACCTCCCAGGAAATGAAGATGGAAGAGTTCAGGACCCATGAGATGGCTCTGCCTGTAAAAGCTCTTGCTATGCAAACATGACAATCTGAGTTTGATCCCTGGGACCCAGGGAAAGGAGGCTGGAGTGAATCAGCTCTACAAAGTGGCTCTCAGGCTTCCACATATCCCCGGTGGCACACATCCACCCCCTCGGCACACGTGCAAGTGTGCACACACACAGTAAATCTACGTGTGGCATAGGTCACATTCAGCCGGAGAATCAAAGATTCCATGGAAAATATGTCATTTTCAAATGGGCCTGAGAGAATGAGTATAAAGGAAGGGGTATTAGGGAAGACAGTACTTTGCAGTGTGGTAGGTCCCACTGTATATAAAATGAAGTAAAGGAGTCCAGGCTGTACAGGGGAGTCAAGGCCAAACAACATAGGGCCCCAAATGACAGGCCAAGGCGGTTACATCGAATAAAACCACAGAGCCCACTAAGAAGGAAGCCTGATGGAAAGGAGGCATGCAGACACTGGACCAGAGGTAGCTGCTGCAACAGTCCAGGGTGCAGGGAGCCTATACAGGAGCAGGCTGGAGCAGAAATGGTGGGTGCCAGAGCAATGGTGGTACACCCTTGTGATCTCAAGGCTTGGGAGGCCGAAGCAGGAGGATCCTGTCAGAGAAGGGAAGGAGGAAAGCAGACAAAGAGGGAGCCAGGTGTTAGTGGTACACGCCTTCAATCACTGCACTTGGGAGGCTTGTTCTCCCTGTAGCTCTTGAACCCACCATTTCTGTTCCAGCTTGCTCCTCTTGGGAGGTGAGGGGGAACAATTTGGAAATAGTTGGGTTGAATTGTTCTGGTTAAGCTGTCAGGTCTTGTGGAGGTGATGGAGAGAAACAGAGAACACTGAACAGGGTAGACTTGACAAACACTGATGTGGACAGAGGGAGAGGAGTTGTCAGCCTTAAGATATGGAGCACAGGCTGGAGAGATGGCTCAGCGGTTAAGAGCACTGACTGTTCTTCCAGAGGTCCTGAGTTCAATTCCCGGCAACCACATGGTGGTTCACAACCACCTTGAATAAGATCTGGTGCCCTCTGCTGGCATGCAGGCAGAACACTGTATACATGATAAATAAAGAAAATCTTATAAAAAAAAAAAAAGATATGGAGCCCAAGCTCAGGAGATGGGCTCAAGGGACAGAGAGCATCCCAGTGAATAGTAGCTGACGGAAGGAAGGTGCCACTGAACATCAGGGTAAGAGGGAGGTAGATGAAGGGCCTTGCGAATGAACCAGGAATGTATCAGGAATCTCAAGCAGTATCAGAAGCCACAGGAGCCCAGAGATTGAGAAAGGGAGTGGTTATTGGCTATGTGGGTGTGGCTGTCACCCTCTGACTCTCACAAAAGGCTTCTCAGGGACAGAAGCCCGGCTGCAAACAGGTTAAGGGGCAAGGGGCAAAGGGCGTGGAGTCAGCTGAGAAGCCGGGAAGGGAGATGGGAAGCAGGGAGGATGGTCTGGGACTTTGGCAGAGATTGGGGGCTGGGGGACAAAAGCCCAGAGGCTCAGCATGGAAAGCCTTGTACTCTTTAAAAAGAGGACATAATGGACCCTGCTAAGGAGCTGGAGGCGGTGGTACACCTCTGTAACCCAGCACTCAGGAGACAGAGGCAGGAAGATTAGAATTTCAAGGCCAGCTTTGACTAGAGTGAGTTCATCATCCTGGGCTATACAAAAGCTTGTCTCGATAGATAAATAAATAAATAAATAAATAAATAGACAAAGACCTTGGTAAGAAGCCAAGACCTTAGCCAGGAGGTGGTAGCACTTGGAAGCAGAGGCAGGTGGATCTCTGAGTTCGAGGCCAGCCTGGTCTACAGAGTGAGTTCCAGAACAGCTAAGGCAACACAGAGAAACCCTGTCTTGGAAAAAAAAAAAGCCAAGCCTATGATGTCAAGTCATCCCTGACACACTGGAAAGGATAGAACATGGAGGGGACCTCGGCTCACTTCCCTTGCCCTTTCTGTGGGCTCCGATGCACCGGGAAAGGGGAGGATGTCTAATATTCTCAAGGCCAGCATGGAGGAAGCAAGCAGCCTTTCCCTTGTAGGAGACTGTGGTCCAAGTTGGGGAGGATCTGTGTATACCCCAACCAGCCCATGCTGTAATCATGTTTCCTAGGTAACTTTCCTTTATCTGGGACTGTTCTGTAGTAGGCTGAATGGTAGAACCCCAAAGATTCATTCTAGCCCTCAAGAACCTGTTATGTGGCCTTCCTTAGAAAAGGGGCTCTTGCCGGGTGTTGGTGGCACACGTCTTTAATCCCAGCACTCTGTAGGCAGAGGCAGGAGGATCTCTGTGAGTTTGAGGCCAGCCTGGTCTACAGAGAGTGTTCCAGGACAGCCAGAGCTGTTATACAGAGAAACCCTGTCTCAATGCCCACCCCCCCACACACACACACACACATGAAAGAAAGAAAGAAAGAAAGAGGAAAGAAGGAAGGGAAGAAAAAGAAAGAGGAAGGAAGGAAGGGAAGAAAAAGAAAGAAAGAGGAAGGAAGGAAGGAAGGAAGGAAAGAAAGAAAGAAAGAAAGAAAGAAAGAAAGAAAGAAGGGGCTCCTGAAGGGCCAGTGGTACATGCCTGTAGTCCCTGCACTTAAGATTTAGAGGCAGGAGGGTCACAGCAAGTTTCAGCTCAGCCTAGTCTACATCACAAAGCCCACGCCTTGGAGGGCTACATAATAAGACCCTGTCTCAAAACAGTAGGAAACAGTCAGTTTGGAATCACACAATTAACTCAGAATACTGGGTGGACTCCAAAGTTAACGACTAACATCCTGAGGAGAGGACAGGCCTCCAGACCAGGAGGGAGGGAACGCCTAGGGCCATTAAAAGCTGGAAAGCAAGGGACTCTCCCTTGGAGCCCTGGGGAAAGCAGAGCTCTATGCTGTCATTTTGTCCTGGCCTGTTCAAGTGTGAGTGGAAAAAAAATCCCTGTTTTAAACCTGTCGCCTCTGTGATAATTTGCTGTGATAGATCAGAAACCAAATTCTGCTCCCTACTCTGTAAAATGTCTGGAAGTTTCCAGGGAGCCTTGGGGCTCTAAGAGCCTTCAAGCTAAACCTTGCCCAGAAGGGAGTTCTAGGTCTGACCAAATGTGACAGGTAGAGAACAAATTCTTCCAGCGGGGGGGAGGGGAGCCAAGCTACCTCAGTCCTTCCTGCCCCTTAGAAAAGGCACTTTGCCTAGAGCTGCGCTCTCTGCCCCCAGCTCCAGGCCGGTAAAAGGCACAAAGCCCATCCCACCACTCCACACCTGCCTTCCCAGCAAAACCATCTTTTCAGGGTGCTTCTCCCTACACCCCAAATCTGCCTTTTCCCTTCCCGTTTTTTCATTCCTGGGGGGCAGGAGAGGAGCGATATCCTTGAGCCCCAGTGGAATGGAAAGCACTCTCCTACCCCTCCTTCCCCTCCCCAGGACACAGCTGGAGGGGGGAGGGGAGGTCAGCAGGGTTCATAAAGGCCAGATGTTAAGGAAAAAGAGCCAAAGTGCCCACCCACCCCATCCTTAACCTCCCCACCCCGCAGGGAAAGGCGACAGCTCTAAAAACACTTAAGAGTTTTTCCCAAGGATCTGTGCTTTGCAAGCGATAAACTTTCTTTCTACAAAGCGTCTTCACGGAAAAGAACGTCCTTCCCAGTGTCACGTGGGAACTGTTCTTCCTCGCCCAATTTTGGGGATGAGGGGGTGTTAGTCACTTGTGTAAACACAAAGGTCACTAGGTCCCTCAGTAAGGGGCAGATATAGCACTGCCACCCTGAATACCTCACCCACCCCTGAACCTGATCTCCCAGCGTACAGAAAGCCATTCCACCCTTCTGACTCAAGGAGTCCTCTTAACTGGGGAGTGGTCCAGGCCTAGCTCCCCTCTGCCTGCAAAACAGAACCTCTGACCCCAAACCTAATCCCCAGGCCCTACCCACTTCTGATCCATCAGATCCCTGACAACTCTCAAAATGCCTGAGGTTAAAAACAAACAAACAAACAAAAAAAAGCTTAAGGTAACCCGCCCAGCCCAGGTTCCCTCCAAGCCCCCAGTGCCCCCATTTGTCTTTCTGCAGCCGGTTTTGCACCCACCTCGTTAAGGGGCTGAGTCTGGATGTCTGAAAAATGGATTCAGACTAGCCTAACTCCACCCCATCCCATGCACAAATTGGGGGAAGAGTACCTCGAAAGACGACTTGTTTGGTCTGATTTTATTGATTTCTTCCACCTTCCATTATTTTCCCAAAGAATTTTTGACCCCTTCCCCAGGCAAAACCAGCCTTGGGCCGCACCACTGGGCCCTCCGGCCCTCTCCTCTTTGTGGGAGGAGGAGGAAAGTGGGGCTGGAGGTCTCTTTCACCCATCAAACCTTATGGCAAAGGGAAACTCCAAAACTGGACAAAAGTCTGCTGGCTGAGACTGAAGCTCTCGCACAGGAGAATCACCTGAACTTGGGGAGAGGTAGGGCTAGGAATAGAAAAGGAAGGGGGTGTAAAGGGTTAAAGGTCTGAGTATTGGGGGTGGAGGATGCCCCCAGGGAGCTGTCAATCACTTTCCTACCCCACCACAACTCCCACATCCCTAAACTGGCCCTCAAACATGGAAACAACCGGTTTATCCATCACCAAAGTCCGTCCCTCGGTCCCTTTCTTTTGGTCTCTGGGCAGTAGCCGCTTTGCTCCCCTGGGGTGAAGGCCCTGGCCGCCCGCTGAGGACAGAGATGGAGCAGGTCACGCAGCCTTCTACAGTTAAGGCTTTTCCGGACGCCAGCCCTTGGTTCCTGCGCAAAGACGAGGAGGGAATATCACCCCGACCTTTCAGGTGCTTGAAGATCACTGTCATTTGAGGTCCCTCGACACACAATCCATAAAACGCAAAGAAACAGACAAATTTGAGAATCAAGACACCCTCCTGGAGTCCTCACTCTGCTCGGGGACCCGATTTGCCCCCGGGTAGAGGAGACCGAATGCTCAGAGTTCTTCCAAGTTGACCCACCAGGATTTGAGGCCCGGGGGCTCGGGGACAGCGGGCCCTCCCATCTGCCACCTCCACAGCGGGTGGGCAGGCGGAGGCTTTGCGTCTCCCTGGAGGCGAAGCGAGGAAGCCGGCCCTAAGTCTCCGTCCTCTTCCACCACCAGGGCTGGGGGACAGGGGAAGCAGTCGAGGAGGCTGAAGGTGCTCGAGGTGGGGAGCGTCGGGGCGGGCCGCCGGGGCTGCACGCTGCGCGGGGGCGGCGCCGGCCGCCGGCGTTTCTTGGCTGCTCCCCGGGCTTTGGCTGCCGGCCGCTCGGGCCCTCGGCGCAAACTTGGAGTGTCCAGGGCAAAGCCCTTCGCGTAACACCAAAGTTTCGAGCGGCGGATCAGGCGATTGAAATGTTCCTGGCGGAGATCACCGGGCGCGTCCGGCGCTGCGTCTGCCGTCGAGGGGCTGGGCGCGGGTGCCTCCGGCGCGGCCGGGGCAGGGTCTCCACCCGCTGCATCCGCCGAGCCCGGCACAGGCTGCTCGGGAGACGCAGGTTCCGGGGAGAGGCCCGCAGGTGGCGGCGGAGGCCGGGAGCTGGGTTCATGAGGCGGACTGCTGGCTGCATCAGGCTGGGACTCCAGACCCGGGGCTGGCCTGGGCGGGGACCAGGCGGAGCTGGTCGGAGATTCCCGAGGACGCAGGGGAGCAGGGCAGCGGCCGGGAGGTGCACAGGAACCGGCTCCGAAGTGCGGGAAGCTGCCTCCGCCCTCTTCCTCCTCTCCGCCGCCTAGGCACACCGCGATGTCTGCATCCTCGCGGGCCGCGGAGCTCACGTCGCTCGGCCGCCCGGCCTGTCCCCCGAGGTGCTTCAGGCTGTCCGCGGCCCGGCCTCCGGTGCATGGCGAGGCCCGGGGACCCAGCAGCACCGGGGTCCGCGGCGCCATCTCTCCAGGCCCCAGGCCCAGGGCGGACGGCCGGGGTTTGGCAAGGGCGCAGAAGGCGAGGGCACGCAAGCACAGCGGGGAGAACTCCGGGGTCCCCCGACGCGGCTTCCGGGGCGTGGGCGAGCAGGGAGACCCCCGCGGGGACGCGGGCACTGCCAGGCGGGGAGGAGGACACAGAGTCTCCATGGAGCAGCCTTGGGGGTCGCCCACTGTGGGGGCCCTGGTCCCAACGGCGGGATGCCCCGGCGGCCCGAAGAGCCCGCGGGCCAGGGGAACATCGCCCCCCGTCGACGGGGAGGTCTGTGCTCACGGGTGCCCCGGGCCCGCCACCGGGGGCCCGCGGCGGCGCTCCGGCTCCCTCTGCGGTCTCGTCACGCGGCCCTCGCGGCGACCGGACTCCTGGGTCCCCGCGCGTCCCCGGCGCGATCGGTCGCGCTTCCTGCCGCCGCCTTCCCGGCGCGCCCCCCTCAACGCCGAGGCTGGGGCAAACAAAGCGGCCGGCGCTCACGGCCGGCGGGAAGGACCCCGGCCCGGCGCCCGGTGCCCGGGCCCAGCGGCGGGGAGGGCGCCTTCCGCCCTCTCGGCTTCTTTCTTCCCCGCTGGCTCCGGAGACCGCGTTATAGAGAACTGCCCCCTCGCTGCCCCAATACCAGCGCCGCCGCCGCGAGCCCGCCTCTGATTGGCCGTCGTTGTTGTGACATCACGCAGACCCCACCCCTCGGGCGGCACGGCCCCCGTCCCCATTCCGCACACAGACACACACACGTGGACCCTGAGCTGCTGGGCTGCAAGGCAGGGATGGGGGCGCGTGGGTCCGGGCGCGCGCGGGTAGTGCGAGGGGCCAGACGCAACGCCCTCGGTGGCCTGCTGGCATCCTGGAATCTTTTTACCTGGTCGCAGATCCAGCCACTCTTTTACCCGGTAGCAGTCGCGGGTTTTCCGTAGCTTGTAAAAATGGAAATTTGTTTCTGCCCTTTGGAAGCTTAGTGGAGCTCCTTGCATTCACAGCAACAAGCTCAAAAACAATGTGGAGGGAAAAGATGAAACCAAGCGTCGATGGCTTACGAGCTTGGCGTAGCAAGGAGTCGCCGTAGCAAGGTGTCCTGTGATCTTTGCTCGGGGTTGGGGGAGCCTGGAACAGGGCCTGGCATCCAGTGAACTCAAAACAACAAAAACCACTTGTAGGGCGAGTGGTTAGGAATTCGCTACGTATGTGTAAGATATATAAAGGAAAATAAATCGGAGGAGGGGAACTTCAGACACACGGGAGACAATAAGCTGGCTTTCTCGGTGCCTGTTTCCTTTTCTCGGTGAAGTATGGAAGTACCCCACCTCTTAATGGAATTCCAACGCGCTGGCACAGTCGGAAGGCTCCAAATCCTAGGATTCGACCCTCTGGGTCCTGAGCTGCCCGAATGGCTGTAGAAAGAGCCAAAAGAGACGCGCAGACTCTTTCCACCCACAGAAAAGTGAATTCCCACAGCATAATCTGATAAAGCACACACCTCTTACATCACTTCTTTAGTTCCTAAACAGCCTACTCAGTCTGTGGAAGAGGCTTGTTCCTTAGTGTTGATCTCTCCTAGGCGTTTAGAATGAGCTAGTGTCCTGGCTGCACAGAAGAGCCCAGCAGCCGGTAGAATTCAGTCTTGATCACTGCCATATATATCAATACTGCCCAAACGGCACAATAAACACTTGCGAATAAACGGGTGGATGGAGGAGTCCTTGGGCTGTTCACCATCATTGTAACATCAGGTTGTTAGATACAGTTGCTTGTCGTCTGCAGAGCAACAGAGATTGATGTAGGAGTTAGGGATAGAGTGACACTGAGGGATACAGTATCATTTCCTGGCTGGGGCGAAGGAGTGCTGCTCTCCCTCCGCTCCTGATAATCTCACCGCAGCCTATGCTAGCCTAGAACTCCATCCTCCTGCCTCAGCTTCCTGAGCGCTACACTTACAGGCATGCATAGGATTTCTCTGTAACAGGACAACCGATGCAGCTTGCATCCGCATCCTCCTCCCAGCAGTGACAATAGGAACACTGTTTTTCTAAATCATATCAAGTAACGCCTGGAGGAAAGGGATAGGATGGATTCCCGCACACGCAGACACTCACCCTGCCCTTGGCAGAGGCCCAAGGTAAGGCCCCAAAGTAGGACTTGTGGAAGGAGGGGTTCGATGTTCTGATCCCCAACTCCCCCACCCCAGGTGTCCTCTATGAGACAGAGTTCTAGCTCTGGAACAACTGTCACAAAGCGATTCTGCCAGGTTACCTGGTTGAGCTGGAGCTAACCGCCAAGGCTCCTTTGCCCCTAGAGCCCTGGCCCCACCTTAAACATATACAACTCACGAACACATGCACATGCTAGAGGAAGTGTAGAGGGAACTAGAGAGGGGGTTGGAAGCCTCAGCAGGCTTTGGCTTGGTGGGAGAGGCATCTAGTTCCCTGCTCTTCTCTAGTCTCTGTGACAAATGCCTGAGAACAGCCTTGGCCCGCTGCAGGAGCCTGGCCTGGGAGGTTCCTTTCTCCTCCCTTTTCCTCTGGAGTCTCTCGAATTTGCAGCCCTGCACCCAGCACCGTGTGGATCTCTTATGTGAATAAATCAGTGACTATTATGTAACAATGCAGTTCACAGGCCTCCTCCTCCCACTGCAAAAGCTGCCAGCTCCCCCAACCTGAGTTTAGGGCTTCAATGCAGGGGGTCAGTGTTGTTAAAGAGTCCTGGTCTGGAGGGGAAACCCCTTCCACCTTTCCTTTCCGGGAGGCATGGAAGCAGTTAAAAAACGCTGGGGTTGTAACAGGAATGTGCCTTAGCTGAAATGACCTGGTGTCAAGTCGCCATCTTTTTTCAGAAGACTTGGTAGGGCCAGCTATGCAACCCTGAGCAGGATTGCCTAGGTACTCTGTGCTTCAATGCCCCTCTCAGTAAAATGAGACAATTGTGGTTTTCTCACAACAACGACAGCAGAGCTGAACACGAAGTGACCCATCACCAATCCCTCCCGTCGACTGGCCCAATTGCTGCACTTCCCACAGCGAACAGTAGAGGGCACTCGACCCCTCCGTCGCCTACTACAGGAGGGGTGGCTGCTTCCCCTACAGAGACAGGCTGGGTTCTGGGTCCTATATTACACCTCTCCAGAGGAAGGGACAAAAGAAATAGGAAGAGCCCCTGGGGGCTAGCTCAGAAGGCATTTCTTCCTCACTGCCCATCTAGTATTTTGTTTTGTTTTAATATTTACTCATTTTGTTTCATATGTATGGGCGTTTAACCAGCATGTGTGTTTGTGTATCTCGTGTATGCCTGGTGCCTTTGGAGGCTAAAAGAGGGAGTTGGATCCCCTGAACATGGAATTACAGATGATTGTGAGCCACCTTACAAATGCTGGGAATCAAATATGTCTCGAAGAGGGACAAGTACTCTTGATCTCTGAACCACCTCCATTCCCCCAGCCTGTCTAGTTCTTAATCAAGGCAGAATGGGGGAATTGGAAGGAAGGGACCTCCCTGGCTAAGCTTATTCCTAGAGAAGATGAGACATGGAGTGCCCTAGCCTTCCAGCCCCACAGATCTTCTCAGTGTTTGTGTTTCCTGATCTCTAAGAATTCTAGAAGGTAGTCCATAACTACCTTCTAGTTTAGACATGGTTGTTATTTATTTGGTTTGTTCAGTTTTGTCACAGTATCTCAATTGGTAGCCCAGTTTGACTATGAACTCCAGATCCTCCTGGCCTGAGCCTCCAAAGTAGATTGGATTATAGGTGCAGTAGTTTGAAGGCAGGGTTTAAATGAGTTCACCAGTCCCAAGATAAGAGATAAATAGGTGTTTTATTGGGGAAGCACTTACACAGATAAGAGTAAATAACTGCCCTCGTCTTCCTGCTCCAGGAGATGCAGTCTCTGCCCTTCCCATACATGTTTGTCTTTAATCCCAGCACTTGGGAGACAGGTGGATCTCTGAGTTCAAGGCCAGCCTGGTCTAAGAGTGAGTTCCAGGATAGCCAGGGCTACACAGAAAAAATGCTTTCTCAAAAAACCAAATAACAAAACAAAACAAAAACCAGACACAGTAGGCCACTCCTGTAATCCAGCACTCAAGAGATGGAGATAGAAGACTCAGAAACTCGGGGCCATCCTCAGCTTTGTACACAGCAAGTGCAGGGCCAACCTGATCTACAGAATCTGTATCTGGAAAATCCAATTTTATTTATTTATTTATTGGTTTTTCCAGACAGGGTTTCTTTGTAGCTTTGGAGCCTGTCCTGGAACTTGCTCCACCGGTCTCTGCCTCCGGATTAAAGGCATTGGCCACCACTGCCTGGCTCCAATTTTCTTAATAAAATATCACTTATGAGAACCCTTATCCCCTTCAGAATAACTTCTATTCCTGTTCCCAAGCCTTGGGGACTAATCTACTTTCTAGCTTGTATAGAGTTCCCATTTCCAGACACTTAGATGGAATCATGTGAACTTTTGTCCCTGGCTTCTTTCATAACAGCATAGTGTTTTTGAGGCTTTATTTGTACCCAAGTGTTTGCTCAGGGGTTAGTAGTTTATGCCTTTTTACTACTGGGTAGTATCTTCTCAATGTATGGGTGTATAGACCATGCTTTGTTTTTTCAATTACATTTGGGCTGTTTTTTTACTTTTTTGATTATAAATAATACAATCATGAACGCTTGTGTTTAAGTTTCTGTCTCTATACCTCTACCTCAGTGATAGAACATTTTATTTAGCATGTCCAATGGCCTGAGTTTCTTTTTCTTTCTTTTTGGTTTTTCGAGTTTCTCTGTGTAGCTTTGGAGCAGGAGGATGAGGAGTTCAAGGGCAGTCTCCTTCACAGTGAGTCTGAATTTATAGAGACCCTGCCTCAACAGAGTGTGTGTGTGTGTGTGTGTGTGTGTGTGTGTGTGTGTGTGTTACAATGCTAGGGATGAAACTCAGGCCATTGACTGGACATTGGTGGTACACACCAGCTTTAATCCCAGCACTCGGGAGGCAGAGGCAGGCGAATCTCTGTGAGTTCGAGGCCAGCCTGGTCTCCAGAGCAAGTGCCAGGATAGGCTCCAAAGCTACACAGAGAAACCCTGTCTTGAACAACAACAACATATATATATATATATATATATATATATATATATATATATATTCATACATACATACATAATTCTAGGGAGATGGCTCAGTGTGTAAAGTACTTGCTGTGAAATGGGGTGAGTTTGCACCCCTAATGCCCATGTAAAAAGGTGGGCAAGGTGGCAAGAGCCTATAACCCTAGTGCTATGAGCAGAGACCAGAGAATTGCTAGCACTCTCTGACCTGACAGTCCAGCCATTCAGTGGGTTCCGGGTTCAATGAGAGCTCCTGTCTCAAAAAATGTGAACTATCTGCAGAAAAAGACATTGACCTCTAGCGTCCACAAACATGCACACACACCTGCATACACAAGTTCTCACACCCACCTTATGGGTCTCACATACACGAGTCATTACAGGGCTAGGAGTAGTGGCACATTTTTCTAATTCCAGCACTTGGAAAGTGAGCAGAGGAGGAATAGGAGCTCAAGGTTATCATCCTTGACTACATAATGAGTTTGAAGCCAGCCTGAGATATCAGAGACCCTACCACAAAAGATTAATGTGTGTGTGGTGGCTCAGGATTGGAATTTCAGCACTCTGGAGGGACAGCCAGGAGCACAGCTTTGAGGCCAGCCTGGTTTGTGTAGGAAGTTCTGGCCAGCCTGGGCTATGGAGCCAAAACTAATCTCAGAAAAAGGAAAGGAAGGAAGGAAGGAAGGAAGGAAGGAAGGAAGGAAGGAAGGAAAGAAGGACAGACCAGAAAAGGAAATACAAATTAACAACACAGGTTTTATTTTTCTTATACATCTAGTTTAGAGTGAATTGCCAGATGATTAAATGGGACATTTCTGTTAATTTTATTTATTTATTTATTTTGGTTTTTCTAGACAGAGAACTTGCTCTGTAGACCAGGCTGGCCTTGAACTCACAGAGATCCTCCTGCCTCTGCCTCCCGAGTGCTGGGATTAAAGATGTTGCCACCTCCCCACAGCTTGTTTATTTCAGTGCAGGGGATTGCCCCTGAGCCCTGTGTACTTTGTACCTATTATCTGCGAGTGTGTAAGAGAGAGAGTGCTTGAGTTCCTTGGTGTACACATGGAAGTCAGAGAAAATGCTCACGAGTTGGTTCCCTACCTCTTCAGGGACTCAACTCAGGCGGTCAGGCTTGGTGACAAGCAACTTGACCTATTGAGCCATTTTGCCAGCCCTGTTTTGGTTGAGACAGGGACTCAAAGGGGACAGGAACTCATGGCAATCCTCTTGCCTCTGCTCCCCAAATGCTGAGATTACAAGTGTGAGCCACTACATCTGGCCACCAACATGCTTTCCAAACTGCCTGTGTCACTGTACTTTCTTACTCATGAACAGGTTAAGATTATAACCTTGGGGCTGGAGAGATGGCTCAGCGGTTAAAAACACTGACTGTTCTTCCAGAGGTCCTGAGTTCAATTCCCGGCAACCACATGGTGGCTCACAACCACCTTGAATGACATCTGGTGCTCTCTGCTGGCATGCAGGCAAAAGATTGTGTAATAATAAATAAATAAAATCTAAAAAAAAAATATTATAACCTGAATATATGTATTGGGGTAGGTGTGGTGACGTTTTTTTTATGATCTAACAAATAAAGTTTGCCTGAAGATCAGAGTGCAAAGCTAGCCACAGTCTTAGAGGGCAGGCAGTGATGGCATATGCCATTAATTCCAGCACTTGAGAGACAACGGCAGACACATGTCTGTGAGTTCAAGGCCACCCTGAGCTACACAAGAGTTTATCGGTCTAAAAGAGAAACAGAGTTCACACCTTTAATCCCAGCACTAGAGAGGAATATAAGGTGGGATGAGACAGCTCAACAGGGTGAGGTTTGGTGGAGACAGATTGCAATCTGCAGTCCCGCTTGAGAACAGGGTTGCCCCTTTGATCTGAGATTGGTAGAGGTATGAACTCTCCAGTGGCTGGCTGCTTTGCTTTTCTGGTCTTCAGCTTTAACCCCAATATCTTTTTATTATTCATGCTACATGAGGGTTTTTTGCTTAGTTTTGTTTTTTTCAAGACAGGGTTTCTCTGTGTAGTCTGTCCTGGCTGTCCTGGAACTATCTGTAGACCAGGCTGGCCTGGAACTCACAGAGACCCACCTGCCTCTGCCTCCCAAGTGCTGAGATTAAATGCATGCGCCACCACTGCCCTGCTTCTTTTTTCTTTTTGTTTTTCTTTTTTGAAGCTAGTACTCTTATCCACTGAGTCATCTTGCCAATCCCCCAGCTAATGTCTCTTAACTCTCTCTTTTGCACCTTTTTTTTTAATTTATAGAGAGCTATTTATTTTATTTGTGTCTGTGTGCTATGGAAGGCAGAGGATGACTTTGTAGAATCAATTCTCCCTCCACCATGTGGGTCCTAAAGGTAGAACTCAGGTTGTTAAGCTTGGTGGCAAGTACCTTTATTTTTTGGGTCAACTCCTGGTCTTTACTTTCTTTCTTTCTTCCTTTCTTTTTGTGTGTCTTGTTTCAGATTTATTAATTTAAATTACTTTTTAATTAAAAATATTGAGACAGGGTCTCGCTATATAATTCCAGCTATCCTGGAACTCACCATGTAAACCTATTTAATTTAGATTGTATGTGTGTGACTGTTTGTCACATGGATGTAGGTATTCTTGGAGGCCAGAAGAGGATGTCAGATTCCTTGCAACTGGACTTGACATGTAGAATTATTTATGTGCATGGATGTTTTGCGTGAAGGTTTCTGTACACCACATGGATGCCTGGTGCCTGCAGAGGTCAGGAGAGGAAGTCGGAACCCCTGGATGATTACAGATGATTGTGAGCTGCTATGTGGGTGCTGGGAACAGAACCCGGATTCTCTCCAAAAGCAACTAGTGCTCTTACCCACTGAGCTATCTCTCCAGCCCCTGTTTCTCTTCAAATATTCATTTATTTGTGTGTGTGTGTGTGTGTGTGTGTGTGTGTGTGTGTATGTTTGTGTGTCTGTTCCCATGGGTGCTTGTTCCGTGGCCCACATGTGGAAGGATTTAGTTTTCTCCTTCTGACAAGTGGGCCCCAGGGATTGAACTAGGGTCATTAGGCTTGGCAGCAAATGTCTTTACTCATGAAGTCATGTTACCAACTTTTCTTTCTTTCATTTATTTTAAAGATTTTGTGTACTTATTTAAGAAAGGATTTCAGCAAATGTAACCCTACCTGGTTTGGAGCTCACTATGTAGATCAGGCTGGCCTTGAACTCACAGGAAGACCTTCCTGCCTCTGCCTCCCGAGTGCTGGGTGTGTATGTGACAGAACAAGTGGCCTTCTTTTATGCTAAATTGTGTGCATGTGTGTGCATGCGCATGTGTGTGTGCCTGTGTGTGTATGTGCCTGTGTGTGTATGTGCCTGTGTGTGTGTGCCTGTGTGTGTGTGCCTGTGTGTGTGTGCCTGTGTGTGTGTGCCTGTGTGTGTGTGTGTGCCTGTGTGTGTGTGTGCCTGTGTGTGTGTGTGTGTGTGTGCCTGTGTGTGTGTGTGTGCCTGTGTGTATGTGTGCCTGTGTGTGTGTGCCTGTGTGTGTGAGTGTGTGTGCCTGTGTGTGTGAGTGTGTGTGCCTGTGTGTGTGTGTGCCTGTGAGTGTGTGCCTGTGTGTGTGTGTGCCTGTGAGTGTGTGCCTGTGTTTGTGTGTGTATGCCTGTGTGTGCCTGTGTGTGTGCGTGCGTGCGTGCGTGCGTGCGTGCGTGCGTGCGTGTGTGTGTGTGTGTGTGTGTGTATGAGTGAACACAGTGCCCTTAGAGGTCAGAGGCATCGACTCCCCCTGGAGCTGTGGTTGTGAGAGGACCCTTGAGGACACCAAGAACTGAATTTGGGTTCTCTGTAGAAACAGTAGGTGCTCTTAACCACTGAGCCATCTCTCCATTTATTTAGACAGGGTGTTCTGTAACCCAGGTTGGTTTTGTTGTTTTTGTTTTGTATTTTTGTTTTTTGAAATAGGACCTCTCTATATAATCCTGGACCTCTATATAGACCAGGCTGGCCTTGAACTCACAGAAATCTCCTGCTTCTGCCTCCCGAGTGCTCTGATTAAAGGTGTGCATCACCCACCAGCCTCCAGGCTTCTCTTGAACTCCTTATCCTCCTGCTTTTACCTTCTAAATGCTGGGATTACCTCTGTGCAACGCTATCCACCCTCCACCATGTCTGACCTATTCAGAGGCCGGAGCTGCAGGCTGCAGCTCTGCCTTAGTTAGCGTGCTTGCCTGGCATATTCAAGGCTTGGACTAAACCCCAGCACCAAAAAGGAAAAACCAACCAAATCTCTTGACCCAAAGTCTGTTCTCCCATCCCTTCTTCCTTTCAGAGCCAAACTTCCCAAGCCTGTCTGTGCAGGCTGTCTTCCTTTTCTTCTCACTTCCCAGCTACTCCTCAACCCACTTCCATCTGCTTCCTCCCCCACCTGTCACCAAAATAGCTCTTGCTGCGGTCCCAGTGGCCTCTCTCTCATGCGACCTGCAGCTCATCGAAACCAGCAGGCCCTTGCCAGCCCAGCTGCCCTCTCTGCAGCAGCCACAGCCTGGCTTCTTCCTCTTTCTAGTGACTCCAGGCCCTACCTCTGGGTTCCAGCTCTCTGGTCTCCTCCTGCCCCTTTAATCTGTCTCCTTCCCAGGCTCCCCTCTCCTCTTCAGCCCCCAATGCTGGTTACACCTGGGGCTCCAGTGACAGCTCTGTCCCTTCAGACATTGTTCTGTGTCCACTTTGCAATCCGCCTCTATGGCTAGAACTCTCCTCCCAGGGCGGGGGGGGGGCATGTCAAAAGCCAACCTGATGGAAGCTGACAGAAACCCTCCTCTTCCCACTGCTGAGAGAGATCCACTATGATCCCATGATCCATTTCTACACCCAGAAACCTTGGGTTCACCCTGATCCTTGGATTCAGTAGCCCTGCAGCTGGTGAAACCACTGACTGAATTGTGCTCCACCCTTCTCTGGACAATTTTCTGCCTGAACATTTTTTTTTTTTTCTAGACAGCATCTCATATAGGCCAAGCTGGTCTCAAACTTGCTATATACCCAACAATGACCTTGAACTGATATTATTGCCTCCACCTCACCTCCCCAGTGCTGAGATCACAGGTGTACACCACCAGCCCAGGTTATGCAGTGCTGGAGACCCTGCCTAAGACGTCCTGTTTGCTGAATAAGCATTCTACCAACTAAGCTGTATTCTCGGTCCTCACTTTCGGTTGGTTTGCAGTTGCAGTGGATTAAACCCATGGCCTCTGGTATGCTAGGCAAGTGCTTTACTGCAGCTATACCACAACCACATCATTTCATTTATGTTTATGTGCAGTGCATTTTGCCTGCATGTGTGTCTGCGCATAACATGTGTGCAGTGCCCAAGGAAGCCAGAAGAGGGCTCTTATCCTCTGGAACTGGAGTTACAGATGGTTACGAGCTGCTATGTGGGTGCTCGGGAATCAAACCCAGGTCCTCTGGAAGAGCATCCAGTACTCTTAGCTGCTGAGCCATCTCTCCAGGCCCCAAGTCATATTCTTCTAATGTTTACCACTGTCCAGCCAAGCAGTGAATCCTAAGTGTGGCAATCTTACATACAGGCCACTAAAGTGACAATCTTACATACAGGTCCTGATGGAAAGAGGGATAATTCTCCTTCCTTCTGCCCTGTGATATTCTCGCTCCACTCCCCAGCCACTCAGTTATCTTGTTTGTCTAAAGCAACAAGTTACTCCTCCCCTCCCACAGCCCGGTTACTCTTGCCCCCTTCTGGGCAATGAATTCTCCCTCCCCTAGGGAAGGTTCTCCACACCTTTCCAGCAAGGATAACTTTCAACTGTGATGGCCCTTTCCAAATTGCAGCTGGCATAGTGGCCCATGCTTATATTATGAGCACCTGGGAAGCTGAGGCAGGAGGATCAGGAGTTCTACACCAGCCTGGGTTACTAGTGGAACCCTGTCTCAAAACAAAAAGCAAGACAAGGGTTGGTGGTGTTTAACCCCAGCACTGTAGTTGTAGAAATGCAGGGGGTGGGGGGTGAGTGGGGTGAGTGGAGTGAGTGGGGTGAGTGGGGTGAGTGGGGGTGGTGTTCAGAATCATTCTGTATAAAAACAGGTATGGTGTGGTGAAGCTCTCCTTTTTTTTTTTTGTTTTGTTTTGTTTTTTGAGACAGGTTTTCTCTGGGCTTTGGAGGCTGTCCTGGAACTAGCTCTTGTAGACCAGGCTGGTCTTGAACTCACAGAGATCCACCTGCCTCTGCCTCCCGAGTGCCGGGACTAAAGGTGTGCACCACCACCACACAGCCGGTGATGCCCTCCTTTAAGCCTGCATTCCACGGAGATAGATGCATAAGAATCTCTATAAAGTCAAGGCCAGCCTGGTCTACATAGCAAATTTTAGGATAACCTGGGTTACATAATGAGAGCCTTTCTAGAAAAAAGAAACACATAGGGGCTACAGAGATGGCTCAGCAGTTAAGAGCACTGGCTGCTCTTGCAGAGGTCCTGAGTTCAATTCCCAGCAACCACATAGTGGCTCACAATCATCTCTAGTGGGATCTGACGCCCTCTTCTAGCATAAAGTTGTAATGCCATATACATAAAATAAATAAGTAAATATTTAAAAAGAAAAACACATAGCCAAGTTTGATGTTATGCACCTTTAATCCCAGCACTTGAAAGGCTTTAGATATTAATTTTTGTAGCCCTGGCTAGCCTGGAACTCACTGTGTAGCCCAGGCTAGTTTGGAACTTGTGGAGATGCCTTGCCTTGGCTCCGAAGTGCTGGGATTACCATCTAGCTCATAAAATATATATATATATATATAATATATATATATATATTATATATATTTTATGCCTCCCGAGTGCTGGGATTAAAGGCGTGCGCAACCACCGCCTGGCCTATGAATTTATCAAAATTGAAAGAACTGAAAAAGTCAGAATTCAATTACGGAGAAAAAATTGACTTTTTTTTTTCCAGACAGGTTTTCATGGTACAGCCCTGGCTGTATTGGAACTCCTTCTGTAGACTAGGCGGTCCTGGAACTCACAGAGATGATCCCTCCTTTGCCTCCCAAGTGCTGGGGTTAAAGGTGTTTGCCTCTACTGCCTGGCTTGAGATTTATTTTTAATTATGTGTATGTGTGATTATCTGTTCCTGAAAGCTCAGGAGCCTAGAGAGGCCACAAGAGGGCATCAGATCCCCTGCAGCCAGTGTTGCAGGAAGTTGTGAGCCACCCTTTGAGTGCTAGAACTATGCTCACGTCCTCTGCAAGCGCAGCAAGTGCTCTTAACCACAGAGCAGAGTCTCCAGCCCCTCCTTGTGCTTTCTGTGCTCATAGTTTCCAGGATGTGGCAATAATCTGCAGGTCAGAATAAACAGAAGCCTCATTTAATTAAAATAGTCACATCTAGCCGGGCGTTGGTGGCGCATGCCTTTAATCCCAGCACTCGGGAGGCAGAGGCAGGCGGATCTCTGTGAGTTCGAGACCAGCCTGGTCTACAAGAACTAGTTCCAGGACAGCCTCCAAAGCCACAGAGAAACCCTGTCTCGAAAAACCAAAAAAAAAAAAAAAAAAAAAAAAAGTGACATCTAGGAGCTGGCTGCCTTGTGACAGGAGAACTGTTGAGCATTTAAAATTCCTCCATTTTCTGTCTCCCACAGAATCAAAGCTGATGAAGAAAGCGCAAAGAACACTCAGTCACCCCAAACCAGAGAATTCCGTATCAGTGGTCACATGCCAACATCATGCTACATACAAAGGAAGTTTATATGTACCTATGGGAACACGCAAAAAGGAGCAGCCCTGGAATCAACAAATCATCAGGAAATGAAGAGCAAAACAAAACTCACATCACACAGTAAACTTGGGCATGCGGAGCGTCTCTTCCTAGTAGACAGTATACACTTCAGTCCCCCCAATTATGCCTGGGAGTTAACTTAACACTGGATGGAGAGAAAGTCAACAGAGCAAGGTACTGTGGCTGCCTGGAGAGTGCTCCGCACACTAGAGGTTAGAACAGTTCCCATAGAAACCCCAGTTAACCTGCTCAGAAATTATTGTAAACAAAGAACGTTCTTGCACTCCACATTTAGGAAGTCTTATGTGAGAATGAATGTCCTTAGATTTTAAATTAGTAATGAAGGCATTTTTATTTATTATAAAAAACATTATGGGGTCTGGAGAGATGGCTCAGAGGTTAAGAGCACTGTCTGCTCTTCCAGAGGTCCTGAGTTCAATTCCCAGCAACCACATGGGGCTTACAACCATCCGTTATGAGATCTGGTGCCCTCTTCTGGTGTGCAGATATACAAGGAAGCAGAATGTTGTATACATAATAAATAAAATCTTTAAAAAAAAAACCACAAAAAACCAATAAAAACCATTATGGCCAGGCATTGGTGGTACATGCCTTTAATCCCAGCACTTGGGAGACAGACAGGTGAATCTCTGTGAGTTCGAGGCCAGCCTGGTCTTTTGAGAGAGTTCCAGGACAGCCTCCAAAGCTACAGAGAAACTCTGTCTTGAAAAACAAAAACAAAAGAATTATATATTTTATATGTATTATAGACAGTGTTCCACCTGCATGTATGTCTGTCTACCAGAAGAGAGCACTAGATCCTATTATAGATGGTTGTGATCCACCATGTGGTTGCTGGGAATTGAACTCAGGACCTCTGGAATAGCAGCCAGTGCCCTTTTTTTTTTGCGTGTGTGTTGTTTTGTTTTGTTTCTCAACGGGTAGTCCTGGCTGTCCTGGAACTAGCTCTATAGACTATAGAGATCTGCCTGCCTCTGCCCCCTGAGTGCTGGGATTAAAGGCCTGCGCCACCACCACTCAACCAGCAAGTACTCTTACTCCGAGCTATTTCTCCAGGCCACATGAAGGTATTTTAAGAAACTTCTTGGGCTGGTGAGATGGCTCAGAGGTTAAGAGCACCGGCTGCTCTTCCAGAGGTCCTGAGTTCAATTCCCAGCAACTACATGGTGGCTCACAACCATCCGTTATGAGATCTGGTGCCCTCTTCTGGTGTGCAGATATACATGGAAGCAGAATGTTGTATACATAATAAATAAATAAAAAATCTTAAAAAAAAAAAAAGAGAGAGGCTGGAGAGATGGCTCAGGGTTTAAGAGCACTGACTGTTCTTCCAGAGGTCCTGAGTTCAATTCCCAGCAACCACATGGTGGCTCACAACCATCTGTAATGGGAACTGGTGCCCTCTTCTGGTAGGCACTGTATACATGATAAATAAATAAATCTAAAAAAGAAAAAAGAAAAAAACAACTTCTTTTAAAGAGATTATTTATTATTTTAAGTGTGTGTTCCATGTGGGTGCAGGTGCCCACGGAGGCCAGGGGAGGGCACTGCCTCCTGGGAGCTTGAATTACAGGTGGTACTAGGAACCAAATCCAGTCCTCTCGAAGAACAGCAAATGCTCTAAACTGTTTGAGTTCTTCCCCCCTCCCATTATCTCTTGAGACAAGAACTCACTATATAGGCCAGGCAGGCCATATACTCACAGAATTCCACCTGTCTCTGCCTCCTAAATGCTGGGATTAAAGGTGTGTATCATCACACCAAGCATGAAAAAATTAAAAAATAAAGTTTTATAATATAAAAATAAAAACCAGCTGGGAGGTGGTGGCGCACACCTTTAGTCACCGCACTCGGGAGGCAGAGGCAGAGGCAATTGGATCTCTGTGAGTTCGAGACCAGCCTGGTCTACAAGAGCTAGTTCCAGGACAGCCTCCAAAGCTACAGAGAAACCCCGTCTCGAAAAACAAAAAAAATAACTAAAAACCAACCCAATTAATAACATAAAAACTGTGTACTTAGATACATTTAAAATATCTTAGCTCAGAGTTGGAGACATGGTTTAGTGGCCAAGGCCATGGGCTGCTGCTACTTATCAAGTATGAGGTCAGCCTAGACTCCATGAGACTCTATCTCAAAAAATACCAACAAGTGGCTGGTGAGATGGCTCAGGGGTTAAGAGCTCTTACTGCTTTTCCAGAGGACCAGAGTTTGGTTTCAGTTTTTCTTCCCAGATCCAACACTGGCTCACAATTGCCTGTAACTCCAATTCCAGGGGCATTTAACAACTCTGGTTCCTTGGGCACCTGCACTCACAGTCATAGACCACACACTTAAGAATAATTTTAGGTTGGGCATTGGTGGCGCACACCTTTAGTCCCAGCACTTGGGAGGCAGAGGCAGGTGGATCTCTGTGAGTTCGAGAAAAGCCTGGTCTACAAGAGCTACTTCCAGGACAGCCTCCAAAGCCACAGAGAAACCCTGTCTCGGAAAAAAACAAAAACACCAAAAAAAAAAAAGAAAAGAATAATTTTAGAGTATCTTTAGGGACTGGAGACATGGCTCAGAGGCTAAGGGTACCGGCTGCTCTTTCAGAAGACCCTGGTTCAATTCCCAGCATCCACATGACAGTTAACAGCCATCTTTAACTGCAACAATCCCCTTTTCTGGCAGTGCCTGCACATGGTACAGAGACATACATAAAGACAAAACACTCATGTAGATAAAAATAAACCAATCTTTTATTTTTTCAAGACAAGGTTTTTCTGTGTAGCCCTGACTGTCCTGGAACTTGCTTGGTCATTATGCCTAGCTTTAAAATTTATTTATTTACTTTTTATTTATGTTTTGTTTTTCCGGACAGGGTTTCTCTGTGTAACTTTGGAGCCTGTCCTGGAACTGGCTCTGTAGACCAGAGATATGCCTGCCTCTGAGTGCTAGGATTAAAGGCATGTGCCAGCACCACCCAGCAAAATTCTTTTTTTAAAATATGCATTTGTGTTTTGTCTGTGTGTATGCCTGTATAAGGGTGTCAGGTCCCCTGGAACTGGAGGTACAGACAGTTGTGAGATGCCATGTGGGTGCTAGGAATTCAACCTGGGTCCTCTGGAAGAGCAGCCAGTGCTCTTAACTAAGCCATCTTTCTAACCACCACCCCCAAATTCATATGTTTATTTTTGAACCCAAAAAGAGGCAGATAGCAAAATGGACTGACTTATACTCATCACCTAGATTTACTAATTAACATTTTAACATATTTACCTTTTCTTGACTTCTTGAGAGAGGGTCTTACTATATATATAGCCTTGGATGACTTAGAACTCAGTATGTAGGAGCCAGGTGGTGGTAGAGGCAGGCAGATTTCTGTGAGTTCGAGGCCATCCTGGTCTACAGAGCCAGTTCCAGGACTGTTACACAGAGAGATCATGTCTCAAAAAGAACTCAGTATGTAGGTCAAGCTGGTTCTAAACTCAGTGATCCCCTTGCCTCTGCCTCCCCTCGGGACTATTGGGATTAAAGTCATATATGCTCCCACGATCATCAGATTTATTATTATTATGATGATGATGATGATGATGATGATGATGATTTTATTTATTTATTATGTATACAACATTCTGCTTCCATGTATATCTGCACACCAGAAGAGGGCACCAGATCTCATAACAGATGGTTGTGAGCCACCATGTGGTTGCTGGGAATTGAACTCAGGACCTCTGGAAGAGCAGTCAGTGCTCTTAACCTCTGAGCCATCTCTTTTGAGTGGCAATTCACTCAAAAGATATACTCCATAGTCCTAATAATAATTCCTTAGTGTCATCTAATGTCCTGTCTTCTTCTTTTTTATTTATTTATTTATTTATTTATTTATTTATTTATTTATTTATTTGTTATTGTATACAGTGTTCTGCCTCCATGTATTCCTGCAGGCCAGAAGAGGGCACCGGATCTCATTATGGATGGTTGTGAGCTACCATGTGGTTGCTGGAAATTGAACTCAGGACCTCTGGAAGAGCAACCAGTGCTCTTAACCTCTGAGCCATCTCTCCAGTCCCCATGTCTTCAAACTTATCTACTTTTCCCTACAACATGATTTTTCTTTTTCTTTTCTTTCTTTCTTTCTTTTTTTGCATTCATTTCTAAGCAGGATCTAAATAAGGGACACATATCACATTTGGTTGTTTTAGAAACATCCTTTAAATCTAGAACAACTTCCCCTGCCATTCACTTGTTGAATTGTTAAAATATTCTGAGTAAATTGCAGACATTGTGTCCCACCTTCCAGATTTCTCCAATTGCTTCCTCATGGTGGTGTTTCTCCTGTGAGCTGGAAATTCACTACACAGATAAGGCTTGATAAGACTCAGGTTGATTATGCTCACAAAAAACAGCTCGTGGTTCTGTGCTGTGTGTGCCTGGGTGTTCTCGATACCCAGGTCCTCCTGTGAGTGCGGTCACTGGCTTGGCTGAGGACTACCGACCCCTCATCTAGAACTTCTACTGGTGGGCTGGAGAGATGACTCCAGTGGCTAAGAGCATTGGCTACTCTTCCAGAGGTCCTGAGTTCGATTCCTAGCACCCACATGGTGAAAGACCCCCGAAGGCTCAGGCCCCCAGGATCTCAGCCCAGGACTGCGGTGACCCCAATCACTAGGCGCAGGCAAAGGCTTGATGCAAACAACAAGAGGCTTTATTGCAGCTGTTTAATGAGCTAACCTCATTAGCTCGACCCAGAGAAATCATGGGACAGAGATCTTATAGGGCAGCATAAGGGGAGTGTCCAGGGGTACCCACAGGCTAAAGATTGGTGTGCCTCCAGGCTTGGAGGGTTTGCTCTGTGTTGGTCAACTGGTTGTTATGGCCCATAGGCCCTCCCAGGGTGGTTGCTATGCTCTGCACATCATTGCTGTGCACTTGTCTGTAAAGCACACCCAGAGCTGTAAAGCATAGCACCACCAGCTAACTTCTGATTGGTTCCTTGCCACGAGGCAGGCATCTGACCTCCTAGTGACCAAGGCAAGGTCAGGCAAGCATGTGTTAGGCTGTTATGGCTGCCAAAACGGGGAGCTGGTCCCTTTAATAGCAGCTCACAACCATCTGTTTCAAGGGGTCTGACACCCTCATGAAGACATATGTGCAGGCCAAACACTAGTGCACACCAGCAAATAATCTATGCAATCTTCCTGCCTACTAGGTTCTGGGATTACAGGCTTGAGAAAGCAAGCCCGGCTAGGTGTGACTTTATGAAGTCTGGACTGTGCTCTCTGGGTAATGGTAGCACGTATGTGTAATCTTAGCACTTTGGGAAGAACTGCTATGAGTCTGTAGTAGGCCTGGGCACGATTGTCCAAGGCTAGCTAGAGCTACAAAGCAAGACATTATCTCAAAAACAAGGAACAAAAAAGAAATTTGTAATTCTCACAGGATTGTTTTCTTTCTTTCTTTCTTTCTTTCTTTCTTTCTTTCTTTCTTTCTTTCTTTCTTTCTTTCTTTCTTAGGCAGAGTTTCTCTGTGTAGCTCTGCCTGTCTTGGAACTCAACCTGGAGACCAGGCTGATCCGCCTGCCTCTGCCACCTGAGTGCTGGGATTAAAGGTGTGCACCACCACACTTACTGCAGCCCATGCTCTGAACCACTAAACCAAGTCTCCAGCCCTGAGCTAAGTTATTTTAAATGTATTTAAGCATACAGTTTTTATGTTATCAATTGGTTGGGTTTTTAATTTTTAAAGTATAAAACATCATTTTTAAATTTCTCCATGCCTGCTGTGGTGGTCCCAGCACTTAGGAGGTCACCACCACTAGGCTAGGACAGAGAATTCTAAGTATAGAAGCTGCAGGTCAGATTTGGAAGCGGTGGGTGGAAGAAGTTGTGCCACACAGGATGGCTTTAAAGGGGCCCGCCATTTGCCAGGCGATCAGTTTGAATCCTGCTCCATGTGGGAGTTTGGCATGAGCCATCCAAGTTACACCTCCACTAGTTTTATTTTATAGATGAGGAGGACATTGAAGGCTCTCTGACTTGCTCAGTCACTCTGCTAAGACGGGAGGGGGCGGTGAGCACCAGAGGAGACTCCACTCCATGGCAGGTCCAGTAGCCAGGCATTGACTAGGAAGGGGGGCCTGGCTGAGGCAGAGGCCCACGTCTTGGGTGGGAAAGAGTCAAGGCTGGATGGAAGAGAAAATTATGAGTTTGTTCCCTTGCAGCTGTCCAGATGTTCCCAAGCCGTGGTGTTTATGACAGGGCAATGTCTGTAATTTGGCTTCTGGCATGTTTGGACAATTAGCTTAAGTTATCCTTCATTGGTGTTTCATTCAAAGCAAGGACATTGTCCCATTCATTCTGAGGAGTCATGGAAGGGACCCTGTGAACCTGGCGCTATTGTCTTCCCACTCAGTGGTGGAAGTTGGCCAGAGACTGAGGTTAGGGCAAGGAGAGGGATTTGTCTGCACTGCAGCTGGAGTCAGCTGGGGGGGTGAGGGAGTGTTAGGACGTGGACCCCTCTCTGAAGATAAGTGCCTGGAAACAGCTCTGTGAACTCAGCAAATGAATGAAGTGGTTTGAATAAGAATGCCCCTCCCCCCAATTGGGCATTGAATCTCTGTGAGCTTGAGGCCACCCTGGTCTACAGAAAACCCTGTCTTGAAAAACCAATAATAATAATAATAATGGCCCCCATAAACTAATGTATTTGAGCTGGGAGGTGGAGGTGCACACCTTTAATCCCAGCACTCAGTAGAGGCAGGTGGATCTCTGAGCTCAAGGACAGTCTGGTCTATAGAGAGTTCCAGGGCAGCCAGGGCTACACAGAGAAACCCTGTCTCAAAACAAACTGAACAAAACAAAAACTTATGTATTTGAATGCTTAGTGAAACTGTTTGAAAAGATTTTAAGAATTAGGAGGTGTGGCCTTGTAGGAGGAAGTGTGTCACTGGGGTTGGCTTTGAGGCTTCAGAAGACCATGCCAGGTCCAATCTGTGTCTGTCTATCTAGCTATCCACCCACCTATGGACCGGGATGTAGCTCTCAGCTACTACTGGTCCAGCTCCTGCCTGTAGGCTGCTATGCTCCACTACCATGCTTATAACAGACTGAACCTCTGAAACTGTAAGCAAGCCCCCAATGAAATGCTTTCTTTGATGAGAGTTGCCTTGGTCATGGTGTCTCTTCACAGCAGTGGAACTTGACAGTCAGGGTCCAAAAGAACTATGACCCAGAGTTCTGTCCCAAAGAGGACAGGAGACAGACCTTGGGAGAGAAGCAATAGAAACAAACGTCAAGGACTCTCAGGCTGAGTGAGGGTGGCACTTAGGAGGAAAAGGGACTCTTCTGCATCCAGGCAGCACATACAAGGGGGATTCTGTGGGGCTTGGGGGGCTGATTCGGACAGAGGAAGATTGGGAACTGGGGATGACTCCCAGGGCTCTGCCTTGGGAGGCTGTGAACTGAGGTAGCACCTGCAGAAGGGTGTGTGTGTGTGTGTGGTTCTGCTTGCTGTTGGGAGGGGAAGGGGAAGTCTGAAGAGGAGGCTAAGCACAGGAGGAAGTGCCACTCACTGACAGCTTAAGGGACAGCTTGATGGAGGACTGATGGGACTGTTCAGAGTGAGACTTAGAAGGATTTGAAAGAATGGTTTCAGTGGGAGAGAGGTGGGTAAGAAGGGAATAGGGGAGAAAAATGAGTCATGATTTACATGTGTACAACTGTCAGCAAATCAGAAGAACAAAGGGGTTGGAGAGATGGCTCACAGTCGAGAGAGCACTAGCTCTTCTTGCAGAGGACATGGGTTCAGTTCCTAGCACCCACATGACAGCTTACAACCTTCTGTAACTACAGATTCTGAGGATTTGATATCTTCTGGCCTCTGCAGGTACCAGGCATGCATGTGGTCCATTTAAATATATGTGTGCAAAATACTCATACACACAAGTCTTTAAAAGTTACTGGAGACAGGTTTCTAAGCACAGAGAACTGAGAAAAGTCACTTGAAGGCAGAGCTTGGGGGCCAGGAAGCACACTGGAGTCTCAGCAGGAAGAGGCCCAAGGATATCACCTGTTGAATGGAACTACCAGCAAAGCCAGAGAAGCAGCCCCTGAGTGAGAGTGAAAGTAGAAAAAAACTGCACGGCTTGGGCCACATGTTCACCTCTAGGCTGCCCAGGGCATGAAGATAGAGACTGGGAATTCCATCTCCCCAGTCCTCTCTAAACACTTATTGAGAATCTAGTCCCTGCCAGGCAGTCTGGGGTTGCTGACATAGTCACACAATCTCCCAAGATCCTCTCCTTCCACAGGAAAAGAAAGGACAGGAATAGCTGTAGATCCATGAACAATGGAGGTTACAGAAAATGAGGGTGCAGGAATTCCGTATAGTTCAACTTGTTTTCATGGGCAGAGGATGTAGTTCAGTTGGTACACTGCTTGCCTAGCATACAGAAGTCCTGGGTTCAACACCCAGCACTGCATAAAACCAAGCATGATAGGATATGTCTGTAATTCTAGCACTGGGAAGGTGGAGGCAGGTGGATCGGAAGAAATCCAAAGTCATCTTCAGCTACAAAGTGAATCCAAAGCTAGCCTTGGCTATGTGAGACCTCCATCTCAAACAAACAAAAACCTTAGAGAAAGAGGGCGTCACACTATAGCCCAGGCTGGCCTAACACTTGGAATTCTCCTACCTCAGTCTCCCAAGTGTTAGCATTATAAGCATCACTATACCAGGCTTGGTACAGTGTTAAATAGAGCAGGAAGGTCTTGGAAGGCAGGGACATGTTGAGAGACAGCCAGGAAGCCAGCCCTGCAGTAGTCCAGAGAAGACGAAGTTGAAGAGACACCAGAAAGATTGGGGCAGGGGGTTACAAGAGTCCTTTCAGGCCGCTGTAGGACTCAGGTCTCCTTCTGAATATGACAGGGTTTTGTGCGCATATCACATATGGCATACATTCACACACACACACACACACACACACACACACAAATAAAAATAAATCTTGGGAACTGGACTCCTGGAAGTGGCATGACAGATGGTTGTGAGCCACAATGTGGGTGCTGGGAAGCGAACGCAGGTCCTCTGCAATGGCAGCAAGCACTCTTAACCACTGAGCCATCTCATTTTGATTGTAACTACTGACTTACATATGTGTATGTATGCGCTTGTGCACTTGGTGGTCAGAAGATAACTTGTGGGTGTTGGTTCTTTTATTCTAACATGTGGGTCCTGAAGATTAAACTCAGCTCCTCAGGCTTGTAGCAAGAGCCTTTCCCCACTGAGCCATTTAACCAGCTCATTTTGAGACAGAATCTCATGCAGCTTGGAATTGATCCTCCTCCTTCTCCCTCCCAAATGATGGACTACAGAACTGCACCAGAAAGACAAGACCTCACTTCGAAGCCCAGACTGGCTTTATCCATAGAGATCTCCCTTCCTCAGCCCAAGGACTAGACTTATAGCTATGTCTGGCGTCTTTGTTGCTTATTTATTTATTTATTTATTTATTTATTTATTTATTTTTAAGATTTTATTTATTATGTATACAACATTCTGCTTCCATGTATATCTGCACACCAGAAGAGGGCACCAGATCTCATAACGAATGGTTGTGAGCCACCATGTAGTTGCTGGGAATTGAACTCAGGACCTCTGGAAGAGCAGCCGGTGCTCTTAACCTCTGAGCCATCTCTCCAGCCCCTTATTTACTTTTTTAAAGCAGTATCTTGCTGAGTAGCTTTTGATGGCCATGAACCTGTGTGTCCTCTTGCTTCTACCTCCTGAGTTCTGTGATTGCAGCCTACATCACCATGTCCAATACCTGTAGTGCTTAGAATGTACTGTATATCCATTTTTGGGACATGGGAAGTGTGGCTCAGTGGCAGAGGTCCTGCCTAGTGTGTCAAGACTGGGGTTCAGCGGCAGCAGGACACAAATACAATTTAAGTCGGTGAATTTCAAGGGAGTGAGGTTGTGGCTCAGTGGCAGAGAACCAATCCAGTTCAAGAGGCCCTGGTTTGGGCCATACCACTGCCAATAAACCAAGTATGTTCTAGTACATGTAAATTGTATCAGATTAGATCTGATTTTAAGAAGCAGAGAGCTTGTAGGGCAGTGGTGGTGCACGCCTTTAGTCCCAGCACTTGTGAGACAGAGGCAGGTAGATCCCTCTGTCTACCGGTTTGAGTTTGAGGCCGGCCTGGTCTACACAGGGAGTTCCAGGACAGCCAGGACAACACAGACAAACTCTTGTCTCAAAAAACAAATTAAGGGACTGGAGAGATGGCTCAGAGGTTAAGGGCACCGACTGCTCTTCCAGATGTCCTGAGTTCAATTCCCAGCAACCACATGGTGGCTCACAACCATCCGTTATGAGATCTGGTGCCCTCTTCTGGTGTGCAGAAATACATGGAAGCAGAATGTTGTATACATAATAAATAAATAAAATCTTTAAAAAAACAAACAAACAAATTAAGTGGAGAACTAGGCACAGCAATGGTCACCTACAATTCCAGGCAGAATGCAGGTGGCAGAGGCAGGAGGATGGCAGCAAGTTTCACCCAGCGTGGTTTACATTTGGAGCTTCAAGCTAGCCAGGTCTACACAGCAAGACCCTGCCTCAAAACGCAGACAACTTTAGAATGTTTGTGCTGAGGAGAGAGTTGATAGGTGAATGCCAGCCAAGCCTGAAGCCTGGAGTTTGGTATGATCCCCAGAACTCTGGGGGGTGGGGGGAGCAGGGAGGGCCTGGAAAGAGTACTGGGTTCTCTTCCAGAGGATGAGTACCGATGAGAGTTCCTGGTACCCACATCAGGTGGCCTATGGAGACCCATAGAAGTAGTTCCCTTCCATCTTGAGGTCAGAGAGTTCAAACCCATTCCTGTTCCTTCAAGGTTAAACAACAGGATGTTTGACCTAAGGGGTGGCTACTGGATGTCTTGCCTAAACAACAGGATTAGGGTGTGGTTTAGGGTGTGGTTACTTGATGTTTTGGGTATTAAGGAGGTAATTATGTTTGTTCTTTGTATCGTGGTAAAGAAATCTTTTGCCTTTCCCCCCTTTGGTTGGGGTCTATAAGAACTTTGAGTAATAAACTTGGGGCGGAGCACAATATTCACTGGATGCCCCCCTCCCCAACTCTATCTCCTGTTTCTTGTCTGTTTCTTTCTTCAATCCTCACTCATCCCAAGCCTGCTGGACTGGACAGTGGCTCACAACTCCTTAGGCATTCAAATGTACATGCACAGACTGCCCATAGTTAAAAAAAAAAAAATTTTTAAACAACAACAAAGCTGGGCCTGGCGGCAGGCACTTGCACCCCCAGTGCTGAGAAGACTGAGACTGGCTGGACGGCCTAGCCTAGCTGCTGAGTGCCAGGCCCTGTGTCAGGCTGGCTGTGCAAGCCTGACTACCTGAGTTTGATCTCTAGAACCCACATAGTAGAACTCTGACTCCTTTTCGTTGTTCTTTGCCCCCAGTAAACTTGCCCTGTGCAGTTCTTGTATCTATCTACATACAAAAATAAGTGTGTATGTGTGTGTGTAAAGGAGACCTTGTCTGGTCGATAGCTCCTGAGGTTGACTTTTGGCCTCTACACACACACACACACACACACATACACACACACACACACACACCATGCTACTAAGCCCAGAAAGTCTTTCATTCCCCTATTTGGCTTCCTCCCTTCTTTTGAGAAGCTGAACTCTACCCAAGCCCCCCAAATTGCCACCACACTTCCTCTGAGCTCCATCTCCCTGTCTCCCTCTAGGTCACACAGTGCCCTGTGAAGTCTTGTCTGTCTTCCCTTATGCACTGTTATTATGACACACTTGAAACTTTCAACTGTGCTGTGGGACCACTTCTCAGTCCTGGATTTCCAGAATCCATTTCCTCTGGGGTCCTTCCTCCTTCTCTGGATATACCTTGAATTCCCCTCCCTCTGCCCTTCTTAAAAGCCATGACCCTTTGGGTCTTCTCTCTACACTGCCCAGTTTCCCTACATGACTGAATCCCCTCCAGGACTTCAGGCACCACTACTCCCAAACTGTCCAAAGACACCCATGAAGATGCTATTTAAGGGTATGTGAGAGGAGGTAGAATGTTAGAGGTGCCTCAGAACCTTTCAACAATTTCAAGGAAACACACATGTATGACCCTCTTCTGGAATAGCGCACGAGGTCTCAAAGTCAGCAAGTGCCAACTGGAACTATCAACTCTGCCAATTCTGTCCCTCCACCACTCCTTCCTTGCATTTCCAGTTAAGGTGGAAACCTGGGAGTGACCCCCCACTCTAGGATCACCAACTGTCAATAAATTATCTCCTTTTCTTTTTTTCATTTTTTGAGACAGGGTTTCCCTGGGTCGTCCTGGAACTAGCACTGTAGAGCAGGCTGGCCTTGAATTTACAGAGATCCACCTGCCTCTGCCTCCCAAGTGCTGGGATTTAAAGTTTGCATCACCACTTCCTGGCTAATTATCTCCTTTTAATTCCACTGCCGTAGTCTGGGATAGTGGCACACTCCTTTAACCCTAGCACTTGGGAAGCAGAGGAAGGCCCATCTCTGTGAGTTCCAGGCCAGCCTGGTTTACAGAGTACATTCCAGGTCAGCCAGGGCTAACCAGGGAAACCCTGTCTTGAAATCCACCCCTGGAAAAGAATGGAATTAATTTAATTTCATGCCATGAATTCCCTCTCCACCCCCTCCCGTCCCACAAGAAGATCTCTTTCCTTCCCTCAGATGCTCATTCACTCATGGAGTCAAGCACTTAGGCCCAACATCACTGCCTTGGGATCCGAGAGACCATCAGTCAACAAAGTGTCACAGAACAACAATCAGAAGCTCACAAGAGACATTTGTACCCCCTCAACCTGTGCTGCTCTCAGTCTGAGACGGTGGCCCCCGGTCACCTTCAGGCCATAGCTGAGCTCAGAGCATCTCTTTAGATCATCACTGGCGTCCTCTGCACTGGCTCTACCTGTATCATTCTCCGAGGTGTGCTTGCCTGTGTGGCAATCCTCTCTACCCTAGGACCTGCCCTCACCTCACAGGACTAGGTATTGAACCCAGGAACTTGGGTGCATGCACTACTGCATATGTTTGACAATGAGCTCCAGTCCACTTTTCTTTTAAATACGGGAGAGTGGGAACACAGCTGTCCCCCAATTCCACAAATTATGTAGTCAAGTTTCCCACATTTGGGGAAATCAGAGGGGTCAGCACACCTGGAGTGCACTGGACAAGATCAACCTGGGTACACAAGCTTCCTGATCATAGCAGCTCCTCTGCCACTTGAATTACTACGTGAAACAGAGTTTTACCATGTAGCACTGGCTGTCTGGAACTTGCAAAGTGCTGGGATCCCAAGTGTGTACCACCCCTTGTGGCTTCTGAGCTACTAGGTTGCTCAGTGGGTCTTGAATTTTCTATCTCTGGCTGTTCAAGTCGCTGGGTTATTCTAAGCCTGTGGACCTGGCACAGTTCCTAGACCCACTTCTATCTATGGGTGTCTATCCCTGACTTCAAGATCTTCGCTTTCCAATTTCCCATCCACTTAGTAAGGGGTACCCACTAATCCCCCCCCCCATTTCTGAGGCAGGGTCTCACTCTAGCCCAGGTTGGCCTTGAACTCAAAGTCATAGCGATCCTCCTGCATCAGCCTCCCCAGTGCTGTGGTTACAAGCGTGCACCACCCAGCCTAACTTATATAGATTCTCACTGTCCTACCTCTCAGTCTGTCAGCCTCTAGTATCAGGGCCTGGAATTTTCCAGCCTGAGGTCACCAGGTCCTGCTCTTCCTAGAATCCTTCCCCCTTCTTCCTGATGGCCTGTGACCACCACCACCTCTGTCTTCCATGGCATGAACTCTTCTGCTTCTGGTGACAGCCTGCTTGGCCACCCAACCTGGGGTCTTTCTAGCTAAGGTCTTCCACAGAGTTAGACTGAAACAGCTGAGTATATGCTGAGAGCTGTCGCCTCCTGTACCAGAGGCACCCTGAGTGGGCGTGACCACGGCTCTGTCACCCTGCTCCACTCCTGTTTGTTGAGTTTACCTTGGAGCCATGGCCTCTGCCTTGCCTGTAGTTCCAGGTTACCCTTTCCGCCTGACCTTCTTTCCAGCCAGCCCTGTCTCCTTCCCTTGCTGCCACAGTCAGCTGAACACTCAACTTTCACCTGGACCCCTCCACACCTGCCCCAGCCTCACTCCAGTCCCCAGCACTATTCAAGTGTGCCCCTTGTGTTCAGGCACACAAGGGTTTATTGAACATGCTAGAGCTTAGGCTGGCCATGGTGGTATAGGCCTATCATTCTAGCACTTAGGAAACTGGGGCAAGGGGATTACTGTGAGTTTGCGGCCAGCCTGAGCTAGAGAAACTCTGCCATATGGATGCTGGAAAAAAAAATTTTTTTTTCGAGACAGGGTTTCTCTGTAGCTTTGGAGGCTGTCCTGGAACTCTGTAGACCAGGGTGGCCTTGAACTCAGAGATCCACCTGTCTCTGCCTCCTGAGTGCTGGGACTAAAGGGCTGTGCCACCACCGCCTGGCAATAATAATAATTTTTTTCGAGACGGTTTCTCTGTGTAGCTTTGGAGCCTATCCTGGCACTCGCTCTGTAGACCAGGATGGCCTCGAACTCACTGAGATCCGCCTGCCTCTGCCTCCCGAGTGCTGGGATTAAAGGCGTGTGCCACCAACCCCCGGCAATAATTTTTAAAAAATTAAAATCCTTGGGATTTAGCTCAGTGGTAGAGCGCTTGCCTAGCAAGTCCAAGGACCTGGGTTCAGTCCTCAGCTCTGAAAATAAAAAATGAAAAATCCTGGGACTGGAGAGATGGCCCAGTGGTTAGGAGCACTGACTGCTCTTCTAGAGGACCCAGGTTCAATTCCCAGCATCCATATGGCAGCTCACAACTGTTTGTAACTCTGAGACCCAACAGCCTCACAAGACATACATTCAGGCAAAACACCAAATAAAAGTATAAAAATCTGCATTTTAGGGACTGAAGAGATCAGTGGTTGAGTGCACTGGCTGCTCTTTTAGAGGTCTTGAGTTCAATTCCCAGCATCCATATGGTGGCTCACAACCATCTGTAATGGGATCTGATGCCCTCATCTGTCATGCAAACATATATGAGTTTCGGGAATTCTTTCAGTCTTTGAGGTACTGGCCCCTTTAGGGTGGGGCCCAGAAGCTACCTGTGGGCTGGGTCTCTTGGGTTATGGTTGGAAGGCAGATGGGAGCATCCTTGATGGTTCTCTACCTTGCATTGTCATTTGGGAGTGATTCCCCAATAAATACCTGACTTCCCTTTATTCTGGGCTCTTGTGGACTCCACAGATACATCCTCATACACGTAAACAGAGCACTCATACAATATATAAATTTTTTAAATCTTCATTTGAGCTGAGTGGTGGTGGGGCATGCCATTAATTCCAGCACTCAGGAGGCAGAGACAGGGGGATCTATGTGAGTTCGAGGCCAGCCTGGTCTACAAAGCAAGTTCCAGGATAGGCACCAAAGCTACAGAGAAATCCCGTGTCAAAAAAAACCCCAAAAAACAAAAAAACAAAAACCCCAAAACAAAAAACCCTGCATTTGAATAAAAAAATCCCTGGGAGTTCACATGAACTTTAAGTTTGAGAACTACTGTTCATTACTACCTTCCAACTTCTAGACTCCACCCAACCCTAAGCAAAGTCTGAGAGAAGCAGAGTGAGCATATATGGCCAACCACATCTTACCTAAAAGGCCAAGGCCTTGGGTTCTATTCCTGGACTGCACAATTAGAAGGGGACCTGATCATCTGCATTTTACAGTTTGGCAAACCAAATCTATTTGCATCTATTTGCTTATGAACCCTAAGCAGTGTCTTTAACCCCTAGGTTTAAACCCGGACATTTTGACTAGACACGGAAGGTCTCTTAATCTGTTTGTTGCCCTATTGCCAATTCCTCCTACCCTTTCTCCAGCTACACTTGCTAAGATACGGTATTACAAAACTTAACTTCAGCACACTGGTTTTGGAGCTCCTGTCTTTAACTCTGGGTGAGCTGGGTTCTTGCCTGGAATTTCTTCTGCCTCCATTTGCCTATGAACCATTGTTCACCAACTGGGCCCCAGCTCATGCCTTCCCTGACCTCATAAACACTACAGTTTGAGAGCTCTTCACAACACTCCCATTGCCCGACCACCTGGTGGAATGAGGGATTTCTCTACATTGTTGTCACTCCCACCAGCCCAGGATTCACTGAAATATTTGAACGTTCTCAACTTCTGTCTGACTGTAACTATAACAAGAGGGATGAACGTGAGACTTCAGGAAAGACTGGTAGCACAGAGGAAAACCTACCAGGTCATCAAGTCAGTCATCCCCAGGCTGGGAACACAGTAACCAAACTACAGTGTAAGTCCAAGGGGATTTCCAAGATGAAACCACCCAACCAATTGTCAGATGGTAACTGCTGTGCACAAAGCTATACTGGGGGCTGGGACTAGATTCCAAAAAACTCTGAAGCGGATGACTCTTACCCCACGAACTTTTCCCCTTCCCACTCATCCTAACTCCCTAGAGGAAGTCGCTGCAGTCCTGGCCACGGGTACTGCTGAAGCTCACTCGGTTCTTAAAGCACCTGCGCACCTGCTAGGACCGCAGGCTGGAGAAAAGGGAATCTAATCATCTGCATTTTACAGTTTGGCAAGCCAAAGCTATTTGCATCTATTTGCTTATGAACCCTAAGCGCTGTGTCTCCTTGTGAACATGTGTGAAAAGCACATGTTCAGGGCCACTGCAACAGCGATGACTCTGGACAGCCTAAGGCCTGGGAAAGCCCCCGACTCCCACGGTTCCTCTTCAGATGGGCCTCTGAGCCGCATCTTGCACAGGGCTTGTGATTTAGGAACGAACGTGCTGTCTCATCTCCCTTCCCCCACTAGATAAGTCACGGGCAGTCATAACCTTTGGTGGGAAAACACCCGTCCTTGCACCCTGAAAGCAATAGGCAACCTGCCCGTTTCAATTCTTGGGCTGGTGCAGCCTATTTTGGAGAAACTGAAGATCCCAGCGATGTATTCTAACCGGTCATAGCCAGTAACCGGCAGGGCTGGGGCTGGCACCTGAGACTAACTGCAACGCACCCTTCTCCTCACCCGCGTTCTCTCTACCCCATGCCGGGTCGGTCTAGCCGATCACTAGAATCCTCTCACTCACTGGCCGGGTTACCTCCGGAAAGACACTTGCCCTCTCCACGTGCCCCCCAAGGTCAGCAGCTTTGCTTTGGGGGGCTGAAAACAGTTCGCAAAGGACGCGGAAAGAAAAAGCAAACCCGCCCGTGGGCACCCGCGCAGTCCGTTCTTCCAGCCCAGGTCTGTCTACGAGCCCAGAGGAGAGGTCGTACCCCCGGCCCCGGGGACCGACGAAAGCAAATGTAGGGTAGGGCAAAAACCCGAAACCGCCACACTCTTCTGCCTCCCCCGCTCCGTTCCGGGAACCAGCGAACCAGACTTCGCGGAAGCGCGCCCCGCGGCAGGCGCCTGGGCCCGGGACCGCCCCGACCGCAGCCAGCAGCCTGGGCCGGGAGGTGCGGGGGCCGGCGCGGTCGGGCCCGAGCAGCAGCAGCAGCACGGCGCGCGCTTCCGCCCCGCTCGGCTCCGGCGGCGGCCAAGGCGGCCCCACAATCCCCTTCTGGCTCCGGGGACGGCAGGGCGGGGCGGGGCGGGTGGGGCGGGCCGAGAGGGCGGAAATAATTTTCTGTTTCGCCCTCTCTGCCCAGTCCCTTTGCGGCGGGACGTGCAAGGCGGGCGGCGATGCGGGAGGCGGGAGTGGGACGCGCTGCCTGCACCGGCGCGCTTCGCGGGCGGGTGTAGAGAGGGATCGCAGGGTTTGAGTGCCTACTGTGTGTATTTGGTCTTTACGAAGGCATTCCCGGTCCACGCCGCAGGGTAACGCCCCGCTTATTGGAGGGAACTGCGGAGCCCAAGAGTTGAAAGCTGTATGGCCAGAATATGCGTGACACCTCAAATCAGTGATAAGTCATACTACGGAGAGCACTATGAACTTGAACCACTTGTTGGTCGAGACCTGCTCCTGCTTGGTTTTTGCGGAGGACGCTCAGGAAAAGGTTGGGAGCTGGAAAATGAGCCTGACAGCTCCGCCCCCGGTACCGGCGGCGAGCCCAGCCAAGCCTGCAGAGGGTTCCCCGGGACCCGAGGGGAACCTCACAATAGATCGCGCGGGGAAGAGGCGGGCAGCTCAGCTCAGAGTCTTAGTCCTAGCAGAAGACAAGACTGGGCTCAAACCTTGGTTCTAGCGCTCAAGCTATGCGCTCTGAGTAAGTTTCTTAACGGTGTCGCAGTCCCTCCATAAAACGGAGGACGTTTCCACCCACCTTACATGGTCGAGGGGAAGAATTCAATCAAATTACGTTCCTAAAACGCTAAACGTGCATCAAACGTCCATCATAAAAGATTTGGGGACAAGTTGGACTCGGGCCTGACTCAAGACAGGCATCCGTTCCCTGTCCCCAGGTCACTAATTCCTGGGCACAGGGACCAAGGGGGTCGTCGTCATGTTGCCCCCCGTCCGGCGAAACCTGGAACTCTGACCGCTTGGACAGTAAGGGTTCCGGAGGTAAATAGATATTTTAAAACTGTCGCAAAGGTAGGGCAGACATTTTCACGGTTTTCCTGCAGTAGTAGTAATTCGCTAAAAACTTCAAGTAAGGTTTCTCGAGAACTCTGAGTCGTAACTTTTCGTATGAGCGAAGTTCACAATCTGAGTAAAAACAGTCCTAGCCAAGATCTCGGCCCTCGACGTGTCCTGATTCAGAAGCCACAAGATAGACCAACCCCAAGTCCACTTCTCGAGACAGCCTCTTGGTCCCGGCAGCCTCCGGGATTCCCAGGGTCCAAGAGTGAGCAGATTTGGGGGCTCCAGTCCAGAACTCAGTTTCACAGACCTCCCCAAACTCCCGCCTCGCTAGGATTAAGGGAGTAAATCCCTGACGCCACCGACCAGGTCAAGGACAAGTTCTCCCCCGCCCTGCTCCCCCCTCCTGGGCGGGGACTCACCCCCCCCCTTCCGGGTAGAAAGGTACTAAAGAGACTCGGAGGGGGAGCAGCGGGCCCTGGCCCCTTGATGTTCCGGTTGAACAGGTGCTAGTGAAAAGGAGGCGGGCCCGGCGGAAGAGTCGGCCGGGGGGCAGTGCGCCGAAGGGGGAGCGGCCCCCTCCACCCTCAGTCCCCCAGCCCGCCTTCTCCTCGCCGATCCTCCTGCCCCTCCCCCCCAGGAAGCGTTCCCGGCCTAGAGGTCTTTGAAGTGTGGATGAAGCCCCCAGGGCTGCGGTCTCCCCTCAGCCACCCACCCTCCCGCTGAGGGGGTATTTGACCTTTGGTCCCAGGGAAGGCGCCTTCTCCCCCTTGTAAAGAAAAAAGGGGGATCATGTCTTGTCTTTGGGCTTATAGCAGTCTGGGGGGGTGGTGAGTCTTGGGTCGTCCTCCCCTAAACCCCAGACCCAATTTCGGGGACTTTAATCCTTCGTCGTGCGGTTGTGAGCGCTGTTGTGGTTTGTGTGCACGCCCAGAAGTCAGGCGTGATTCTGTTTGCTAGGGCCTCCAAGGTAGCGATCTCTTAACTCGCGTGAAATCTTTAGGCACGCCTTGAGGCTGGAGGTGGAGTTAGGTCTTTGAGAAATCAGATGGTGAGGCTCAGATGAAACTGTGGTACCCCAAAGGTGTCTAGAAACCTTGAGAGTAATGACTTCAAAGGGAAGCTCCCGGAGGGCAGGAATATCTACTCTGGGCTGCTAGGCTAACCGATGCTAGCCTAGCCAACAAATATTTGTGCAGGGCGTGGTGGCGCACTGCCTTTACTCTAGCACTCCGGTGCTAGGCAGAATAAGGAGTTCAAGGTCATCCTTAACTACACATTAAGTTCGAAGCCAGCCAGAGCTACAGGCTCTCACGCTAACAAAAAAAAAAAACCATTATTTGTAGAGTAAGTAAAAGTTTACATGTGGCACTGTCTACCCCCCAGAGTGGCCTCCAGGGACAGTGACCATGAGCTGCCATCCAAAGAGACACCCCCCCCCCCTCCAAGAACAAGCATGGGCGAATGGTTCACATCGCCCAGATCCTTTTAGAGCCTCTGGTTATTCTCTCTCCCCAGATTTTCCCTAGGGTTTCAGAACGCACAGAGAAGGGGGGCGGGGAGTGGGTGATCAGAGACCCAAAGTGTGCCACCGAGGACGTGCAGAGGAGAGGGCTCGGGAACTATCCACCTAGAGTCATAAAAGGGAAAAGAAAAGACGGAAAATCTGCACGGAGCGCACGAGCGTTGAAAAGCTCCCTACCAAGCCAGGCTTTGTTCCCTGAACCTAAGACTTTACCGGCGGCGGGCGGGCGGGCGGGCCGGGAGCGAGCGAGCGAGCGAGCGGAGGCGCGCGGCCATGGCTGCCGCGGCCGGGCAGGGGGGCCGGGGGGCGGCGCGTGAGCGGGCGGGCGGGCGGCGGGGGCGGGCGAGCGCCCGCGATGTGCCACTCGGCGCCTCCCCCGCCGGGCCCGGGTTGCACGGCGGCCGGGCGGCCCTGGTAGCCGGCGAACGGCGGAAGAGGAGCGCGGCGCGCGAGTCTCATTGTTGGGGGGGGCCCGTCGGGGCATGAGGGCGAGAGCACGGCGGGGGGGGGCGCCAGACAGAGCGAGCGAGAGGAGGAGGAGGACGCCGAGGAGGAGGAAGGAGGAGGCAAAGAAAAGAAGCGGCGGCGGGCGGCGGCGGAGGAGGGGGGCGAGGAGGCGCGCGGCCCCCGCTCCCTCCTCCCCCCTGACCCCCGACCCCCGCCGGCCGGCCCCCAGCCCCAGCCCCGGAGGGAGCTCATGGGAGTATGAAGGAGATGGTAGGAGGCTGCTGCGTTGTTCGGACGAGAGGGGCTGGGCCGAAACCCGCTGGTCTACTGCGATGGGCACGCGTGCAGCGTGCCGTCCACCAAGGTAAGGCGGGGGGGGGGCGGCCGGCGGAGGGGGGGGAGACTGCGGGACCCGGGGGCGGCGCGCACACCGGGTGCCCTCGGCCGCGCCCTCCGGAGCCCTCCTGGGGCGCTGCCCCTCCCCCACCCACCTGAAGCGAAGGGCGGCGTGGGCTCCCCCCCCAACCCCCAGCCTGGTCCTCCAGGACCGGGTCAGGCATTGTTTTCTTGCCTATTGTTCCAGTCCCGCGCCCCCCACCCCAAGTTGGAGGAGTTTTGGGGAGAGTCCAGGGAGCAAGGAGTGAACTCCCTGAGCCCTGCACCGCCGGTGTCGGGGCTGTCCCGGGAATGTTTACCTGTGAGGTATTCCCCCCTCCCGCCCGGTTTATTTTGGTTCCCGCTACGGGAGGAAGAGGTCAAGGGGGGGTCATCCCTCCTTGCTTCCGGATACTGGGAGGAGCGGAATTAGGAAGGGAGGAGAAGGGTCCCACGGGAGAAGGGACTCCTGAAATCCTCCCGGGAAGAGCTGAGGCTGGGAGAGCGGTGCTACAGGGGGACGGAAAGGAGGGGAGAGGGAGGTTTGGAGTTTCTCCGAGCAGCACATGGTTCGGGAGTTAACTCCTTAAGGAATCTTGCCGAGGGCGCAGGCTGGCATCTCCGCCTGTCTGGCGCAGGCAACCGGGCCCCCCCTTCCTGAGACAACCCTTAATGCTGTGGCTGCGGGCTCTTCCCGCCAGTCACCTCTGGTTACCTGCACCGCACCTGCTCAGCTTTGACTTTTGACCTGGACCTGTGATAGAGGCAGAAAAAGAGGTTCTTAGACCCCCGACTTCCTTGCCTCATCCCTTACTGGCCCTTTAAGAAGTGCCCCCCCCTCCCATAACAACAAAACGTGTTACAATCATGACTATTTCTCGTTCTGATGCCTGAGGGACTGACTGGTCAGGGCAGAGGACGGGAAACAGGTCCAGGGAAAAAAAGGGGGGGTGTAGGGGGATGAAGATGGAGGGTCGCTGTAAGTTTAAGGTCAAGGACTGTCAGACTTTTTGCCTGTTTGGAATGCTTGGTTGTGTGATGGAAGGCTGGCTCTACGCAGTTGAACATTTCTTGTGGTCCCGTTTCAGAGTGACCCGGGGTCTGGGGATCAGCCCCCCCTACTGGGCTGGTTTTAGTCCGATGAATCTCTCCCCGCCCCAGTTACTCTGGGGGAAAAAAACAGTGGCTGAGAGCTTTGCTCAGTGACTCTCCTCCCCCACCCTTAGCTTGCTATGGCATCGTCCAGGTGCCAACGGGACCCTGGTTCTGCAGGAAATGTGAATCTCAGGAGCGAGCAGCCAGGGTGGTGAGTTCTATTCTCTCCCTTTTCTCTCCCCCCGTACCTGAGCATCTCCTGCAGGTTGAGCTAGGGTACCCTGAGGCTGGGGCAGGACTAAACTTTGCCACCCAGGATTTCCTGTTTCCTGACCCCCATCATCAACCCCATCTCTCCCTCTGTTCATAACTCAGCTCTGCCCCACCTCCGGCATGGGGGCTTTGATTTTTGCGTGTATTTGTGCTTTTGTTGTGTGTGTAACTTTTATTATTATGAAAGCTTGTCAAGGCTACAGAAGTAGAGGGGCTACAATAGTGAACCTCAGGTCCTCCTTAGTCTGCAGCATTTATGAGCTCATGGCCAAGCCTCTTTCCTGCACACCCTCACCCACCACCCTGCCCAGATCTTATGTCATCTTTGGGTCCTTTTGGATGTGAGTTCAGGGAGGGACCAGGGCAGCAGAGTCCCCCAACCCGTGTGCTCCTTGCATTGGCAGAGGTGTGAGCTGTGCCCACACAAAGATGGGGCATTGAAGAGGACTGACAATGGAGGTGAGGGGACCCTGAACACCTGCTGAGGTCAGCCAGTACCCCTGAGCAGGTGTGGGGTGGAGGCTGGCTATCCCTGCTCTGGTTGGTACAGGAAGGTTGTGGAGGCAGGGTACAGTCCACAGCTTCATGTTGGGGGCGGTGGGGTCTTGCTCGGGTCATCCTGCTGAGGCTAATCCCCACACTGCCCCAGGCTGGGCCCACGTGGTGTGTGCCCTCTACATCCCGGAGGTGCAGTTTGCCAACGTGCTCACCATGGAGCCCATTGTGCTGCAGTATGTGCCTCATGATCGCTTCAACAAGGTCAGTGGCCCCGTACTCGTCCCCTTCCTGGCCTGCCGTCCTGGGCTGCCACCATATGCTCTCTAGGTCTCTTGGGGGAACTCAGGAGATGGGCGCATACTTACCTTCTGTGCACAGACAGGTGGATGTATGACTGTGTTCTGTAACTCTGTAAGCTTCCTCAAAGTAGCACAGCCAGAGAACAGCCTTTCGTTAGTAGTGAGCTTATTTTCTTGAGTTTCTACTATGTGCGAGACACGGTGCAGCAGGCATCCAGTGCTTGCCATTAGTCAAGACAGATGTGTCAACAGGCATTGAGATAAAGGACACCCAGTGAGGCTTGCTTGGGTATCAGGTGGTTAAGGAAGGAGACATTTAGGCTGAGACCTGGGGCCTGAGAAAGAACTGACTTCCATGAAAAAAGACACAGCATTTGCAGAGGTCCTCCAAGTGGAGCGACTGGCATATCAGGGAGCGAGGCTAACATAGATCCAGCTTCTCAAACCTTACCAAGGATTGCGCTGTCTGTGTGAGGATGTGCATTGGAAATTGAGAGAGATGGCTTGGTGGTTAAGAGCACTTGCTGCTCTTGCGCACAGTCCAGGTCCAGTTCTGGCACTCACATGCCAGTGTGCAACCATGTTTACTTCCAGTTCCAGGGAATCAATCCAGTGCACTCTTCTGGCTTCCGAGGGCACCCGGAACACAGTGTGGTACACATACATACATGTAGCCAAATACTCATTCATATAAAATAAAAATAAACTTTTAAATGGAATATTCAGGATTCATTTCTTCTGTCATACCAGCTGCATTTCTGGTGCTTGGTGGCCTTGTGACTAGTGCTTGTTGACTTGCATTATATAGAGACCAACGTTTCTGTTCCTGCGGAAAACTCTGTTGGAAAGCACTGATCTGGGGGTGGGGTGGGGTACAGGATGGAATTGAGGGGAGGCCATAGAATCCCTTAGCAGGCAAGGTGGGGGTTCCCTGGAGGAGGGGTCAATTGTGCTGTGCCCCACAGACCTGTTACATCTGTGAGGAACAGGGCCGGGAGAGCAAAGCTGCCTCAGGAGCCTGCATGACCTGTAACCGTCACGGTTGTCGACAGGCTTTTCATGTCACCTGGTGAGATTCCCCAACTGCTCCAGGGTTTGTGGTGGCTATTGAGGGGGATTATTATCTTGTGAGAGGTTGTGGCCATGCCATGCTTGGAACTTGGGTCCAGGAGGAGGGAGGTGGGGGCAGCTGTGGTTTGTGGCTACACCCTGCTGACCTGCCTCTTCCCAGTGCCCAGATGGCAGGCCTGCTGTGTGAAGAAGAAGTTCTGGAGGTGGACAATGTCAAGTACTGTGGCTACTGCAAATACCACTTCAGCAAGATGGTGAGTGCTGCCTGCTATCGGGCACACAGATGTGGGACATGCCTGGGCCTGGTGCTGGAAGGTTGAAGAGACCCCCATGCCCTAGTCCCTGTCTTCAGGAGCTCTGCCTGTGACAGGGAATGAGTTGCAGCCTGTATGATGCAAATCAGAACTAACCCAGGTAGTCAAGGCTAGGAGACAGAATCCCCACTCCCCCCGTGCCTGTCAATCTGGGAATCTTTAACTTAGACAGAACTAGAAGGACAAGTAGGATAACAGCTCTTACTGGATCAGTGTCTTTGTCACATTCGTGAGGACTGCTGACCTTGTGTGGTTCTCCCACAGCCCCAAATGTGCAGCATGAGCCCCATTTCACAGATATGTAAATTAAGTCCCCAATATTAATATAGCTTGTCTCACAGCTGGTGGGTGGGGTTCAGAGACAACACTTTCATCAGAAAGCCCCTCCAGGAACCAGCCATGCCAGGGGTAGATAGTGCCCTAAGGTGAGGAGGAACCTGTTCTGTGGCCGGAGGGAAGGGTCTTTGATGGGACCAGGCAGGTAGTGAGTGATCTTGAGGCAGGGAGATGAGGCAGGCTCTCATGGCTGAACAGACTTGGAGATTCCCCAGGCAGGGATGTATCTGCAGAGGAAGGCTGCAGCCAGGACTCTGTGCCCCAGGCCACAGCTTGGAGAGCTCCTAAGCCAGAGAGTAACATGATCAGATTTGTGTTATAGTCAGATTACCCTGGCAGCAACCATGAAGCTGGGTCAAGAGACAGCTGCAGGAACGTGTGTGTGTGTGTGTGTGTGTGTGTGTGTGTGTGTGTGTGTGTATGTGTGTCTGACAGAGGGACAGGGCTGGATGCTGGAATCACTGTAGGTGGACTTGTCTAAACATGAGAGTGGTCAAAAAGCAGAAGGCGAATGTGAAATAAGACCCAGGCTGTGGCTAATCACTGGGTGGGGAGAGGTGGATACCTGGGGCTGTTAGGAAGGAGGCAGCAAGCTTCGGAGGGGGGTACATTTCTTGGTTCACCCCAGACCATCTTGTTTTGTGCCAGTTGCACTGGTGTAATGATTAATAGTTCCCCTTCCCTTTTCAGCAGTGCCCTGGTTTGCTCATAAATTACATGGTTGCCGTGCTTTTAGAGTTTGATAGCCACTTAGGGCAAGGTCAGAAGCTTTGTTGCATTTGCAGGTGGCACTAGGTGGAGATGATCAGGTTTGGTATTAGGCCCCAGGCAGGATGGCAAGGGCAGATGGAGGGTACTAGGCTGAGGCTGCCTCTGTGGGTGTCCAGAATAGACTGGTCCAGATGTGAAAGAGACTTGGGAGAAAAGATCTGGAGCTTGATGAAGTAGGAGCAGAGCCCAAAGCTGGCGAGGCCTGAAATTAATCCTAGGCTTTGGCAACTGGGGAGTCGTTGGTGATTTTAGGGAGCAGCTGCCAGCCTGGGATGGGTAAAGCCATCAGGCCAGGCACAAGGAGGACAATCCCAGGGGGATAGTTTGGTGTTCATTACCAACAGTCCCCAGTTCAGGGCAGCAGGTCTTCTGCTTGGACCTACACTGCTGGACAAAGCAGAAAAGCAGGATCAAGGGAGGAGGATATGATGGCTAGAGAGATGGAGTTCCCAAGGAGCAAGGGCTCCCAGACTCTCCTCTGCGTACCCTTTTTCTAAGGGAAGGAGCTGGAAATGGGCTGTGTGGTTCAGCCTGCCTGAGACTGCTAAGAGAGCACTCTTAGTGTAGCAAGAGGCCCAGGTCCAGGTCTAGGTCCAGGTCTAGGTCCAGGTCCACCCCCAACCTCACTGTACCTTGTTGGGGGCTCGCTGGTCCATGCCTCAGTGGTTGAATCTGTACATTGTTAAGACAGTGGTGCTCGCCTTTAATCCCAGCATTCAGGAGACAGAGGCAGGCGGATCTCTGAGTTCAAGACCATCCTGGTCTCCAGAGCTGAGTTGCAGGACAGCCAGAGCTACACAGAGAAACCCTGTCTCATAAAACAAAACAAAACAAACAAACAAAAGACAACTGGGGAAGGTGTAGGATTTCTAGGTTGACCAGAAGACTGTCACAGAAGACTGGTGACCTTCAGGGACCTTCCTTAAGCTAATAAAAAAGGTTTGGCAATTCCTTTCCATCCCTACCCCAGAAGACATCCCGTCACTCCAGCGGGGGAGGAGGAGGAACAGGAGGAGGCGGTGGCAGTGGAGGCGGCGGCGGTGGCAGCAGTGGTGGAGGTGGCACAGGGGGAGGCGGCGGCAGCAGCAGCAGCTTCCTTACTGGCAGGAGAAGTCGGTCGGCCTCACCATCCACCCAGCAGGAGAAGCACCCTACCCACCATGAGAAGGGCCAGAAGAAGGTGACAGCCTGCCCTGTCTCACGTAGCTCTTTTAGAGACTCCCACCAGGTGCCTAGGCCTTCCTCTGAGGCCGCTGAGGGAGCTAAGGAAGTACACTTGAGGTTCAGAGCAGAGGTTGGCACCTGGCTTCTGTGTCTGTGTAGTCTCTGTTTTCCTCATGACCTGACACTGTCCCCAGATTTTATGACCCTAGATGTTTGCACACATCTCTAGCCTATCCCCTCGTGCCCCAGCCAAGAAGTGCCCGCTTTTGTTCAGTGTACCAGGGGGACACCCTTGTGAGTGCCTGCTCGTGTGTGGCGCTCTGGCTCTGTCACTGGCACGATAATGGGACAGGCTATTTTTAGCAGGAGGGAGGATGGGGGAGGGGCTCTTGGCTCTCAGAGGATCTTGCCTGAGCCACTCCTGTCCAGCTGGAGTCTTCCATCCCTCTGTAGAGGGAGAGAACTCACTGAGCCCCACTCTTAAGAGGGGCTCAGTCCCCCATACCCACATGTCATGGTTAACCTCCTTCAAACAACCTGTCAATACCTGTTCACCTTTTCCTTTCCAGAGTCGAAAGGATAAAGAACGCCTTAAACAGAAGCACAAGAAGCGGCCTGAGTCCCCTCCCAGCATCCTCACCCCACCTGTGGTCCCCACTGCTGATAAGGTACCACTGCTCATTCTCAGGGTGCTGGGGTGCTAGTCTGGGGGTGAGCAGGAGCCTGCTTGGGCATCCTCTCACAGCTGTCACCTCAGCCCAGCAAGCCCTGACACATCATAAGGGTGAGGTGGGGGTGCCTCCCTGCCTGCTAGTTGCCGCCTGGGCACCTTTGTCCAAGCAGAGGCTCAGCGTTGGAATCTTGTCTTCCGGAGAGCAGATGTGTAGCCCTCAGGCTTGTTTTTCATGCTCTGGGGCCCAGCCCTGCGGGATAGGCTGAGAACTCCTACCACTGGGAGGACATCTAGATCCCACTTGATGCAGGGTGGGAGTGGGGGTGGGAGCAGGCTTCTGGCAATACCCTGAAATCCCTAGTCACTCCACCCTTTTCAGCAGGCTTGTCTCTAGAAATGGGTAGCCTCTGAATGAGCAACAGGCAGGCCCTACCCTAGGCCAGTGAGGGCTAATTCAAGCCCGAACAGACCCCTGGGAGTCCCCTGGGGGCCTGGAGAAAGCACTCACTCTTGTCCCATTACTGCTAGCCACCTCTGATCCCTCACATGGTTGGCAGGGCACTGGGCATCTTAGCAGGAGGCTCAGGTATCAGGTTTCCAGGGTGATGTTGCTGTGGCAACTGCCCCAGTAACTCCCCTCCTGCTTTGCTTCCCTGGGCTCACCTGGGAAAGCTGGTCCGACCTTTCCAGGAGCCTTCAGGCAGTTAGAAAGACCTGTGGGGTCCGCTACCAACCCTTGGACGTTCTGTAGAGTTTTGCCTATCCCCCCACAACCCATCCCAACATTTAAGCCCCCTTCCCCCAGCTCTTCTCTTCCGTGGCTTTCCGAACCACATCTGGCTTCCTTCAGAACTCCAGCTGCTGGAAAGAACAAAGGAAGACAGAGACGAGGGCTCCGCCCAGGGAAGGGTAGCAGCACAGGGTGGCTCTCACTTCCCCCCTCATTTGTTCCTTGAGCACAGTTTGAATACCTGATATCCACCCTAAAGAAAATCACCCTCCCAGGTACATGAAGCACAACTACAGAGAGGCCAGACTGTCTTTGGAACCAGGAGAGAGTAGGGGCACACGGGGAGGGCTTAATTTATTCCTCAAAATAACCCAGTGTAGTAGGTGCCTTGCCACTTCCACTTCCTCAGTGAAGCTGAGCCAACAGAGAAGTTACATAATTTGTCTAAAAGCACACAGCTAGTGATCAAGTGTTAAACCAAAGTGGTCTGGTTGATGGGCTGTGTTCTTAGCCAGCACCTAGAACTGTCTTTGCTAGGTACTAGTAACAGCCACCACCATCAGACTCCTTATTTGCTGAATCCCTGCTCTGTCTCTGGCATGGAGCTGCTCTGGACTCCCAGGTCCAGAGGCCATAGATAGCCTGGCAAGGAGGGCAGAGCCTTCTGGGCTCACAGTTGTGCTTCTCCAGTGCTTCCCAGCACCCTACCCTCCCAGGTCATCCCACCTCCCAGACATAGGACAGTGTACTTCCCTTCAGGCCAGCATAGCAACCTCTGACACACAGGCATGGTTTGCAGTGGCCTGAGAGTAAGACGGAATGTCACTCACCTAGGTGTGTAGGGAGGCTTCCTAGAATGGGGACTTCTAGCTGGATGTTGGAGGAGCAAAGACAGGCTGCCCTGTGGAGGGTTGGTGTGCAGGCCTGGGTATCCAGCAAGAGTTTGCAGTGGTCAGAGAAGGACCAAAGCCAGGTGACTGTGAGTGTTTGTTTGTTTGTTTTTCTTTTTTGGTTTTTCGAGACAGGGTTTCTCTGTGGCTTTAGAGGCTGTCCTGGAACTAGCTCTTGTAGACCAGGCTGGTCTCGAACTCACAGAGATCCGCCTGCCTCTGCCTCCTGAGTGCTGGGATTAAAGGTTAAAGGTTAAAGGCGTGCGCTACCACTGCCTGGCCTGTGGCTGTGAGTGGTAACAGCGCCTGCCTTTAGGCCAGAGGTATTTACTAATGAACCTTAGATGAGCGAGCCAGTGCGGAATGTGGACTGAGCTCTCTCTTGGGTCCTGGGGCAAAGACAGAGTCCTTGGGTTCAGGACATTCCCTAGAATTCCTCAGCTACCTCCTGTCTCCCTGTTCAGTCACCTCTGACAGGCTCCCTGCCTGGAAAGCCTTCCCGGGAGACTTGCAGTGGAGCCCAGGTGCTGTGCCTTTGCCCTCACTCACAAGTCAGGCTGAGCTGGACCATGCAGCTGGTGATGACCTCTTTGGTCTCTCCCTTAGGTCTCCTCAGCTACTTCTTCCTCCCACCATGAGGCCAGCACTCAGGAGACCTCTGAAAGCAGCAGGGACTCCAAGGGGAAGAAGTCTTCCAGCCATAGCCTGAGTCATAAGGGGAAGAAACTGAGCAGTGGGAAAGGTGTGAGCAGTTTTACCTCCACCTCCTCCTCTTCCTCCTCCTCTTCCTCTTCTTCCTCCTCCTCTGGGGGGTCTTTTCAGCCTGCAGGTGAGTATGGGTGTCCTGAAGGAGGCTGGGAGCGGGAGCCTCTTGACCTGTGCTGTTGTGGCAAGGGCCTTGCCTGATGTTTACATCTCCCATTTGTTTTTTACAAACTGATGTGGGGTAACAAGACAGGGAACCCCACCCCTACCCCCATCATTGCCAGTGGTTCATTTCCTAGCTGGGCTCCCTACCCTTCCCTCTTTTTTTTTTTTTTTTTTTTTTTGAGATTTATTTATGTATATGGGTGCTTTGTCTGCACACCAGAAGAGGGCATTGGATCCTTATAGACTGTCGTGTCAGATCCTATTATAGATAGTTGTGTTGGATATCATTATAGATGGTTGTGGGCTGTCGTGTGAATGCTGGGGATCAAACTCAGGTCTTCTGGAAGAGTCATTAGTGTACTTAACTGTTGAGCCATCTCTCTAGGGCCCACCTTTCCCTACTCAGAACTACTCTTTTCCTTACAGGGCCAACCTGTAGCCCCCGCAGTAATGTTCCCTGCTTTTGTGTCAAACGGGCCTTTAGTTCTAGGCAGAGGCCTGTAATCCCAGCTTTTGGGAGCTGCAGGATTGCCTGAATTTGAGGCTAACCTGTGCTAAAGAGGGAGAACCTGTCCCCAGCCAGTGCTAATGTAATAGTAATTTGCTTAAAGGTGGAAGTTGCTTTCCTCCTGTTTTGTTTCCAGCAGGGACTGGTAACCTAGGACACATAAAGGCTTCATTTCCTACCTAGTGTTCTCCCTTATGCTGGTAGGGAGAGAGGGAGGTGGTCCAGCAGTAATTCCCCTCCTTTGTTGCAGGCTCATCCTTGCAAAGCTCTCCTGACTTCGCAGCATTCCCCAAGCTGGAGCAGCCTGAGGAAGACAAGTACTCCAAGCCCACAGCCCCCACTCCGCCAGCCCCTCCCTCGCCCACAGCCCCTGAGCCCCCGAAGGCTGACCTCTTTGAACAGAAGGTGGTCTTCTCTGGCTTTGGGCCCATTATGCGCTTCTCCACCGCCACCTCCAGCTCCAGCCGGGCCCGAGCCCCCTCACCTGGGGACTATAAGTCTCCCCATGTTTCAGGGGCCGGGGCCTCAGCAGGTACCCATAAGCGGATGCCTGCACTGAGTGCCACCCTTGGACCTGCTGAGGAGGCCCCTGAGACGGGCCTGAAGGAGAAGAAGCACAAAGCCAGCAAGAGGAGCCGACATGGGCCAGGCCGTCCTAAGGGCAACCGAGGCAAAGAGGGTGTCACAGGCCCAACTGCCTCCCTTCCTGGGGCTCAGCTGGCTGGTTTTACTGCCACTGCTGCCTCACCATTCTCTGGAGGTTCCCTGGTCAGCTCTGGCCTTGGGGGTCTGGCCTCCCGGACTTTTGGGCCTTCAGGAAGCTTGCCCAGTCTGAGCCTGGAATCCCCTCTGCTGGGGGCAGGTTAGTGACCCCTGTAGTTAAAGAACATCTCAGTATCTAGCCAGTCCTGTGAGAGGGCAGGTGCATAGATGTAAGAGTTGTTAGAGAAATGTAGCTAGGGAGAAACTGCTCCAACAGGCAGAATGGAGGCGGCATTACCTCTAAGACATTCCATTTGATGTCTTCTGCATGAAGAGTTTGGGGTAGACATCAGCAGGACTTCCAGTGTTCAGGTAGAGGAATAAGAAAAGCTAAGAATTGCCCAGCCTAAGGCAGGGTAGTAGACTGAATGGCCACAGTCCCAGGCATGATGTGTTGTTCCCTGAAGATGGGCTGCCTTCACTGAAGAGGAGTCTGGATAGGTGACCTTGGGGTTTCCTCTGTATCTTTGTACCTTCAGGTATCTACACCAGTAATAAAGACCCCATCTCCCATGGTGGAGGGATGCTGCGGGCTGTCTGTAGCACCCCACTCTCTTCCAGCCTGCTGGGGCCCCCAGGGACCTCAGTTTTGCCTCGCCTCAGCCGTTCCCCATTCACCAGCACCCTCCCATCCTCTTCTGCTTCCATCTCCACCACTCAGGTGAGACCCTGTTCCTGGCTCCTTTCCTGGGCAGGTGGGAGACAGCACTTCTCTGTGGTCCTCTCTTCTCCGGTGTGCCTTGTTTCCTACCACACAGTCCACTGTGGTAGATCAAAAGCACAGCGAGGCTTCTCTGTCCCTCCCAACAGGTGTTTTCTCTGGCTGGCTCTACCTTCAGTCTCCCTTCTTCCCACATCTTTGGAACCCCCATGGGCACTGTTAACCCCCTCCTCACCCAAGCCGAGAATAGCCACACAGGTATGCTGGCCCCTGCTCACTTTCCCTGTCTTCTGTAGAAATCACGAGAGCCCCTCCCTCTGGTCATTGCCTACTCTGTCTAAACAAAGTCGTTCACACACTACCAACCAGGGGCGCAGTGCAGGACCAGGCTCAGTAGTGCTGCTCCCTCCCACGGAAGAGAAGTGGCCTGCTCAGAGCAGCAGGCAGAGAATGATAAAGCCAGCTCAGACAATCCGGGGCCAGCCCTATGCACTTACCGCCCTCCTCTGGCCCACTCTTGTGTAGTTGTAGTGGGGGGGTGGGGTCACAGAGGTCCTGCCAGCTGGGCTTTCTGCTCTCCAGGTATTTAGGAGTTAAGGGGGTGGGAGGTAAGCTCTCCCACCTTCTACCTGGAGTCTGCTCAGCTCTGAGAGCTGAATAGAGAAAGACACTGGGCCTGTCAGCCTGGGGGTGGGGCTTAACTGTAGGCTGCCAGGGCAGGTAAGCTTGTCAAAGAAACCAAATCTGACTTTAGTTTCAGGACCCATCAGAACCCATTTGGGTAAGATCGGTGTGTTTAATATAATCCAGAGCACACCAGCCTGGTCTGTAAGAGCTAGTTCCAGGACAGCCTCCACAGAGAAACCCTGCCTCGAAAAACAAACAAACAAAAAACAGAGCACACAAGAGTGTGTGTGTGTGTCCTGTGGCCAACAGTTTTCTCATCTGAGTTTATGAATATAAAAGCCAAAGCTAATTATGATGATACAATGATGAAGGGCTTGCTTTGTGCATGCTGAGCCCTCCAGCTAAGCCCTTCGCTTTTATGACCTTATTTTAATCCTGGGAAGAATCGTTGTAGAGAGGCTGGTTACCATATCAAGGTCACACAGCCAATGTCTGGTTCAGTTGATCCAGGTTTGTCTTGACCTCAGATTTTGTAACTGGAAGGTCTAGGAGCAGACAGCAGGAGCCCTGTAGAAAGGGAAGAGCTTTCCTGGGATGGGGTTGCCACACTGAGATCCTTGCCAGCATGAGCTACCAGGCTAGGATTGGGGGGTACAGAAGAAGGGGGCCTGTGTTGAGGTTCTAGGAGCAGCGCCCACTTTCCAGGGAGGGCCCTGAGGCAGATGCCCCTCCTCCCCCCTGATCCTTGCCACCCCTTCTCTTTCCAAGAGCCAGACTTAGAAGACTGCAGCTTCCGGTGTCACGGGACCTCCCCCCAGGAGAGTCTCTCTTCCATGTGAGGGAGGGTGCACTTTGGAGGAGGGAAGACTGGGTGGGAACTGGGTTGGGGACCTCCTGGTGGGTGGGGTGGGGTGGGGATGTGTGGGTGCTGAAATCAGGGTGCTAGCTGAGCCTGAGCCCATCTCTGGACGCAGGTCTCCCATCAGTAGCCTCCCTGCGCTTTTCGACCAGACAACGCCGGCACCCTGTGGGGGTGGCCAGTTAGACTCCACAGCCCCGGGGACAACTAATATGGAGCAGCTGCTGGAGAAGCAGGGCGATGGAGAGGCTGGTGTCAACAGTGAGCAGGGGTGCACAGGGGTGGGAGGCCTGCCTCAGCCACTCCTTCCCCTTTTCCCCAGGGCTTCAAGCCTTTTTACTGGCCTTGCCAATGGCCCCAGGACTCATCTTTAGCCTTGCCTAAGTGGTGCCCTGGGCATTCTTTATGTTCTCTCTACCTTTGTTCCTCATGGCACAGATCTTAACCATCCGGGCCTTCCCGAAGTGTCCTCAGACCGCTGTATCCCCCAGATCCACCCTACTGCGAGTGGGTCACCTTTTCCCTCCCACCTTCTCTCACTCGGTCCCTCCCACTGGTCCTGCCTCCTTGCTTCATGATGTACTAACCTCAGGCTCCTCCTCCTCCTCTCTCAAGTTGTGGAGATGCTGAAGGCCCTGCATGCCCTGCAGAAGGAAAACCAGCGGCTTCAGGAGCAGATCCTGAGCCTGACAGCCAAGAAGGAGCGACTCCAGATCCTCAATGTGCAGCTCTCCGTGCCCTTCCCTGCTCTGCCTGCTGGCCTGCCTGCCACTAATGGCCCTGTCCCAGGGCCCTATGGGCTGCTTCCTCAAGGTGAGAGATCCAGTCCAGGCTGGGGAGAGGAACACCTGCCTGGTGGCTTGAACTAGCCCATTGCATTTCTCTTATCCCCTCCATTAGTGGGCAGCAGTGACTCCTTGAGCACCAGCAAGAGCCCGCCAGGGAAGAACAGCCTTGGCCTGGACAATTCTCTGTCCACGTCTTCCGAGGTGGGCACTGCAAGGAGGGGACAGGGAGGAGGAAATGGAGAGGGTACTTTTAGTCTAGTTATTATTACCCAGCATCTGTTGGAAGCTGCCCACTGAAGGGATCGGTTGAATGGGTTATCTTCTTATTCATTATTTTAAATAAGTAATATGTAAGGGTGCCTCCTTAATAGGGGGCACTGATTAAACAGTCAGTGAATAAAGTAGACTCAGGCCTCCTGAAGATGGGCTGAGCCTGAGAAAACAAATTGCAAAGGAGAAATAGAAAGATGAGCTCAATTAAGGGCTAAAGGAGCATGAGAGAAGGCCGTCATGGGGAAGGAGTGTTGAGAAGCATTTGTGAAGGGTTTATTACAGTGTCTTATACAAACTAATCCCTGTGTAATTGGTGGCGGTTGGAATAGCAGTTGCTATTGTTATGTTGTGGTTATTATTGGAATCAAACAAACCGGGTGCTTGCTTCTTCTCTGCCACTTACTAACTGTGACTTAGGGCAGTCATAATCATAAAAATAACACTAGTTGCAAGCTTGCCCTGTAACTTAAAAGCGTGAGTTTCTTCAGTCTTCACAGTGACCCTGTGGAGTGGCTATTAGTATCACCTATAGTGCATGAATACATAAACCAAGGCAGAGAGGTGAACCCAAGGCTGCCCAAGGCACTGAGGTGTGGGAATGGGGTTTGAACCTGAGCAGCCTCTCACTCCAGTGAGAGTTACAAAGTGGAAATAACAGGGTAGTGCAGGTCAATTACTAACCCCTGGGGACCTGGTCCCTTGAAAAATGAGTGCCATTACCACTGTTCGTTATTAAGCCACAACAGCAAAGGGTGTTGGGCCAGGTTGCCTGGAGGTTTAGGGTCTTTGCTCCAGGAGAATGCTGTTGGGTACTGGGCTGGGGTCCAGAAAGGTCCTGCTGGCCCTCTGACTTGTCCCTTCCCCCTTCTTCCCCAGGACCCACACTCAGGCTGCCCGAGCCGCAGCAGCTCATCGCTCTCCTTCCACAGCACACCCCCACCGCTGCCCTTGCTCCAGCAGAGCCCTGCCACTCTGCCCTTGGCCCTGCCTGGGGCCCCTGCCCAGCTCCCACCCCAGCCACAGAATGGGCTGGGCCGGGCACCCGCAGCGGGGCTGGGGGCCATGCCCATGGCTGAGGGCCTGTTAGGTGGGCTGGCAGGCAGCGGTAGCCTGCCTCTCAATGGGCTTCTGGGGGGATTGAATGGGGCTGCTGCTCCCAACCCTTCGGGCTTGAGCCAGGCTGGCGGGGCCCCCACACTTCAGCTGCCAGGTTGTCTCAACAGGTGAGGGATACCTCAACCCTAGGGAAGGGTATGGGAGGTGGGATGTAGGAGGGGTGCTCCACCCAACATCCTTGTTCCCCCAAAGGAAGAGAATGCCCTCTGGCCCTATCGGATTTATAGTCCTGGCAGTCTGTTGACTTCAGGGATTCCTCAGAATTTTACTCCTGGGTGTATCTGGATAGGAGTAGTTCAGAGGACAAGATCTTAACCATGTCCCTACTGTTAGTCTTCTGGACAGGTTGTCCATCTGTCTGGGCCTGAGGGAGTGTGGGAGCTGCTGGGTGTGGGGTTTATGTATCTCACCTCCTCATCTGTGTCATCCCTGCCTCAGCCTAACAGAGCAGCAGAGGCACCTCCTTCAGCAGCAAGAGCAGCAGCTACAGCAGTTACAGCAGCTCCTAGCCTCTCCACAGCTGACCCCAGTGAGTGCCCTCTCCCTTGCTACCCCCACCCCCACTATCTCTACCCCAAGAGCCTACCCCCATGAACACAACTATCCAAGAAGGGGCTCCAGTCTGGTGGCATTGAACCTCTCGGGCTTGTGGCCAGTTGGAAGGCAAGGCTGTTTTCAGGGCTTCCTGGGCACTGAGCAGAGGTTTCTGTGAGGCCCTGAGTCACATTGCAGTGAGAGAGTTTTAAGAGAGTGGCAGGTCCAGTAACTGAGCTTTGCAGTCCCTGCCCCAGAGTTTTCGGGGGAATTCCAGGATCTTGGGGAAAGTATATGAACAGGTGACATTCTCTTAACCGAAATCTTGGATTTGTCTTATATGTTGTGTCCTTTCTTCTTTAGAGACAAGTGGTTTTATCTTTTAAAAGTGAGGGAACAAAGCTGGAGTATGGTTTAGGTGCACAGCATCCATTGGGTCCTCGTCTATACCCCCCAGCAAGGCAAATAGACGACATTTGCTGGGTGTGGTATATGACAGTAGTCTAAGCATTTCGGAGGCTGAGGCCAGAGAATAACCATGAGTTCAAGATGGGTCTGGGCTACATAATGAGTTTGAGTCTGCCCAGGACTTTAGAGTAGGACTCATGCCTTAAAGAAATAAAACAACCAAGAAAGAACAAACAAAGCTAAAAGCCTCGAATAGTAAAAAGTCAAAAGATGGCTTCACAGGTAAAGGGCCTTGCTGTCCAGCCTGAGAGTTCCACCTTTGGAACCCACACAGTGGGAGAGAATACATTCCCTGGCCACCAATTGCAACCCCTAACTAACACACAGAATAAATGTAATTTAAAAAACTGTTGACCATCCGGGCGTTGGTGGTGCACACCTTTAATCCCAGCACTGGGGAGGCAGAGGCAGGTGGATCTCTGTGAGTTCAATGCCAGCCTGGTCTCCAGAGCGAGTGCCAGGATAGTCTCCAAAGCTACAGAGAAACCCTGTCTAGAAAAAACAAAAACAAAACAAAAACAAAAAACTGTTGAACAAGAGAAGCAATTTAACCGATTCTCTGTTGAACAAGAGAAGCAATTTACTGTATGAGAACAGAAATAAGAACAAAGTTTTTTTTTTCTTTTTTCTTTTTTTTTTCTTTTTGGTTTTTCAAGGCAGGATTTCTCTGTGGCTTTGGAGGCTATTTTGGAACTAGCTCTTGTAGACCAGGCTGGTCTTGAACTCACAGAGGATGCCTGCCTCTGCCTCCCGAGTGCTGGGAGTAAAGGTGTGCGCCACCAATGCCTGGCAAGAACAGTTTCTTTGACAAATTTTTTTGTTTGTTTGTTTTCAGACAGCTAGTTTTTTTCTTTCAAGACAGGGTTTCTCTGTGTAACAGTCTCCTGGCTGTCCTGTAACTTGCTTTGTAGACTAGGCTGGCCTTGAACCCACAAAGACCCAACTGCCTCTGTCTTCCGAATGCTGGGATTAAAAGCATGTGCCAGTATGCCTGACTTTATTTTGATTTTCGAGACACTGAATAAAAATGCATTTTAAAGTTACAGAAAAAAATAGTTGGGTATGGTGTTTTATGGCTATAATCTCAGCACCTTGGTAGATAGAGGCAGGAAAATAGGGAGTTCAAGGTCCTTATCAACACCATACCAAGTCTGAGGCCAGCCTGTGCTAAATGGGCCCCTACCTTAAAAACAAAGCAATTTTTTGCCCACTCCTCCCCTTTCCATTTTATTTTTATTTTATGTGCATGCCTGTGTACCATATGTGTGCAGTGCCCACAGAGGCCAGAAGAGGGCATTAGATCCTGGAACTAGATTGTTTTGTTTTGTCGTCCCCCTCCCCCCCCGCCCCCCCCAGGATTTCTCTGGCTTTGGAGGCTGTCCTAGAACAGCCTCTTGTAGACCAGGCTGGTCTCAAACTCATGGGGATCTGCCTGCCTCTGCCTCCCGAATGCTGGGACTAAAGGCATGGGCCACCAATGCCCTGCCCAACTGAACCAGATTGTTTATGTATTGTTGAAAGCTACCTTGTAGCTGCTGGGACTTAAACCTGGGTCCCTTGGTAGAGTAGCTATTGAGGCAGTGTCTCACTAGCCCTAATTGGCCTGGCACTCAATATGCAGACTAGGCTGGCCTTGAACTCAACATAGATTCTCCTGCCTCTGCCTATTGCTTCCAGAGTACCACCAGTTTTTTTTTTTTAATTTAATTTTATTTATTTTTATTTCATGTGCATTGGTGTTTTTGCTTGCATGTATGTCTGTTTGAGGGTATTGGATCCCTGGAACTGGAGTTACAGACTGTTGTGAGTTGTTACGTGGGTGTCTTCTCCACCACCAGTTTTTGGAAAGAGAAAAAGAAGGGAAGTGCTTGGAGATTGTTGTCCCGATTTAGTGCTTTCCATTAGGAGTGGCATTGTGGTTGTCCTGGGACTGAGGACCTGACACAGTGGGCAGGGATACAGATGTTTACAATCTGCACTTACCCAGGTACTCAGTTGGCAGATGCTAACCTGGCCACATGTAGTCATTTTCTTGTCCAAATAGGGAGATGGAGGTATAGAGTGTGAAAGTAGAAACAGAATCTTGGTCTTTCTGTCGTGGGGCCTATGGTTCCATTATGAGGGGCCCTGGTCTGGCAAGGCAGGCTGCCTTGGGGAGTGACAGCAGGGGCCCACTGCCAATGATCAGTCTGTTGTCTTTTAGGAGCACCAGACTGTGGTCTACCAGATGATCCAGCAGATTCAGCAGAAACGGGAGTTGCAGCGGCTGCAGATGGCTGGGGGCTCCCAGCTGCCCATGGCCAGTCTACTGGCTGGAAACTCCACCCCACTGCTGTCCGCGGGCACCCCTGGCCTGCTGCCCACAGCATCAGCTCCACCCCTGCTGCCTGCTGGAGCCCTGGTGGCCCCTTCACTAGGCAGCAATACAAGTCTCATGGCTGCAGCAGCTGCGGCTGCAGCAGTAGCGGCAGCCGGCGGACCTCCAGTCCTCACTGCCCAGACCAACCCCTTTCTCAGCTTGCCCGGGGCGGATGCCAGTGGGAGTGGCCCTAAAGGAGGGGTAAGTAAGGGCCCTGAGCTTCCTGTATCCCTTGTAAGGGACAAGCAGAGGAGATGGTTACAGTGATGTCATCAGATACATCTGTAGTGGGAGGCAGCAACCCCTAGGTCAACCAGATAGCCTGCTGCATCTGCAGCAAGACCTCAGCCCCCATTGGGTTCTTTCTTCAGAGACAAGAAAGGCCCCTGTGAGCAGACACCAGTAATAAAAGGGCCACTAAGAGAAAACAGCCTTCCAGCTTGTCACCGAGTCCAGCCATCGGAATTTGATCTCAGGGACTCATGTAGTGGAGGGAGAGAACTGATTCCAGAAATCTATTCTCTGCTGCCCACACACTAATGTACACATACACACACACACACATACACTAATGTACACATGCATGCACACACACACTAATGTACACACACACATTAATGTACACATGCATGCACACACACACTAATGTACACACACACACACACATTAATGTACACATGCATGCACACACACACTAATGTACACATACACACACACACATTAATGTACACATGCATGCACACACACACACTAATGTACACATACACACACATTAATGTACACATACATGCATACACACACACTAATGTACACATACACACATATTAATGTACACACACACACACACATTAATGTACACATGCATGCACACACACACATTAAATGTACACATACACACACATTAATGTACACATGCATGCACACACACACTAATGTACACATACACACACATTAATGTACACATGCATGCACACACACACTAAGGTACACATGCATGCACATACACACTAATGTACACATGCATGCACACACACTAATGTACACATGCATGCACACACACACACTAATGTACACATACACACACATTAATGTACACATACATGCATACACACACACTAATGTACACATGCATGCACATACACACTAATGTACACATGCATGCACACACACACACACACACAAATGTGATTTTTTTAAAAATTCTTTTTTAAAAAGAAAACAGCTTTCCAACGGGAGGAGCAATTAGAAAAGGACATTTCTTTTTTGCATATGGCAGTTGGAAAAAGATGATCTTCTGGGTGGGCCAACGACAGAAGAAAAAGCCTTCTTTCCTTGGAGGACTACGCTGAGTCCAAGAAGCCAGTTTTGTGTACAAGCTAGGCACTTCCTCACTTCACACACTGCAGGCTAGGCAGAGGCCTGGCTACTTCATACTCTAGTCCTCCAGCAGCCTTTTCCATCCTAACTGGGTGTTAGGGCCAGATGCTTCCAGCACTCAAAGCCTCCCTTCTTGTCTTTCCAGGCCACTGACAAAGGAGCCTCAGCCAGCCAGGAAAAAGGCTAACCTGCCCCTGCCCCTCCTGACCCCTACGTGGCTTGAGGGGCCTTGCCTGGAATGGGTACCTGGGCCCAGACTCTTCAGAGCCAGGCGCAGAGCCTGTGCTGATGCCCAGAGAGTGTGTGCCTAGAGTTCCAGGTGCTGTGGAGAGGGACTGGAGGGAGCCTTTCCACCTGGCCAATTCCCTCACTGCACTGGCTGTTTCAGGAGAGAGGATCAGGGGAAGACAGGCTCCAAGCCTGCCTAGGAGCCCCCATCCTCTGCAGATGCCTAGGGGCCCCCCAAAGAGCAAAGTAGGTCATGGCATAGGAAGTGGAGAGTTGGTTGGACCTACCACATAAACTAGTCAGCACTTGAATGGGGAAGGTGAAGGGTGGGCCCCTGGACCTATCCCTGTGTGGAAATTCCTTATGGAAAAAGGGCTGGTCCCAGGTGACCTTCAGTTTCTTCCCAGTAGAAGGGATCCCTTTGACTGTTTCTCATCATCCCTCCCACTAAGGGTCACAAGCTGAGCTTGGAAAAGCCTACAGATGTGGGGGGCTGAGGAAGGGCAGGATAGCACCTATTGGGGCCCCATGATGGGGCTGGGCAGGGGGAAGTCCCCTTGTCCTTGGTGTCCTGCCCCTTTTTGCACTATTGGCTTGAGGAGTGCCGAGGGTGGGGAGAGGGAGCTGCCTGACTCCACAGAGCATGAGAGAGCGTATGTGCGTGAGTGTGTGAGAGAGTGTGTGTGTGTGTGTGTGTGTGTGTGTGTGTGTGTGTGTGTGTGTGTGTGTTGAATGGTCAGTCTGTTTAACCTGTCTATGTGTCACCTCTTTCTCTGGATCTGGGGCAGCCAAAGGTAAGGACAGGCTGGTGGCCAGGACCAGAGCAGGAGTTCTAGCTCTTGTAGCCTCTATCCCCCAACCAGCTCTGGTCCTTTTCCAGGGCATGAATGGTTAACTTAAAATACAGTACTCCAGGGCTAGGGAGATGGCTCAGAGGTTAAGAGCACTGACTGCTCTTCCAGAGGTCCTGAGTTCAATTCCCAGCAACCACATGGTGGCTCACAACCATCCGTTATGAGATCTGGTGCCCTCTTCTGGTGTGCAGATATACATGGAAGCAGAATGTTGTATACATAATAAATAAAATATTTTTAAAAAAAAAAAAAAAAAAAAAAAAAAAAATACAGTACTCCAGTATTGGAGCATTCCTGGGGGCTTGGGGCTCTGAATCAGGGTACTATCCTACCTTCCCTCCTCTGGACCCCACTCCATTTCAGGGCCCCCTCACGGCCTCCTCCCCCAAGTAGTTTGGTCTTTCCTGGCACAAGAGACTAGGGGAGGGGTAAAATGCCACTTAGCGAAAGTCTCCTCCTCAGAGGTAGCTAGCCTGCCTCTTAAGTCCACTTTCACCAGCTATAGAGCCACTTAAGCTAACAACTGTCCCTTTCACCCACCAGCTATTTGCCAGGGTGTAGTAGTAGGTGGCAGAGTCAGTCTGCCCAAGGCTGTTGAGTGGGACATGGAAGTGCAGCCATGGAGGCCTGTGTTCCTTTTGGTTGCACTGGCTGGGACTGAGGGTCAGTTCCAGTTCTTCCTAATGTTCACGTCTGTGGGTCTCTTGCATGTATGCATTTTGGTGTGTTTCTGTTTAGGTTTTGTTATTGGGATTTTTTGGTTTTTTTTTTTTTTTTTTTTAATAAAAAAGATGTGTATATTTTTGGCAATGACAGAAACATAGTGCAGATATATTTTTGCCTGTGCTGCTCAACTTTTTTTTCTGATATGGAAAATACTATTAATATTCCCGTTGATAAGACTTTGTAAGATATTAGGGTGGGTTGGGAATCCTCAGCGGCAAATTCTTTGGCACTAGGAAGGATTTTTTTTTTTTTAGGGACAGTTGGGATGATGTCAGAAATACTCACTTTTCTAACTGTTTAATATCAGAAAGACGTCGTTTTCATCTTTTCAGCTCTTTAACTCCTTGTTTTAAAGCCAGTGATTCTCTAGATTCTTAGATGACTTGCTCATCCATGCCCACCCCGTTGCCCCAGCCAAATTCAGAGCCAAGCAGCCTCTGCTGAGATGTCTGGAGAGTCATCACATGTGGAACAGGAGCTGTAGGTACCCTGGACCAGCTGCTTCCTGGCTCCAGTCACTCTGATCTCTGGAACTCTGGTCTCAACTTTCCGGAGCTCTTTTTCCTACTTTGGGCCAGGATGCACTAGCTAGCAGGTAGTCAGGTTAGATTTGCTGAGAGCTCTTGGGCCTTGCATGAATTGGTGCTGCTCTTTTTTAGTTTTTGTTTTGTTTTTTGTTTTTGTTTTTTTTTGAAACAAGGTTTCTCTGTGTAACCCTGGCTGTCCTGGAACTCTCTGTAGACCAGGCTGGCTTGGAACTCAGAGATCTGCCTGCCTCTGCCTCCTGAGAGCTGGGATTAAAGGCATGCACTGCCACCACTTCTTGGTGGTGTTGCTTCTTATGGTGGGACACAAGGGAAGCTGTGACACTTCAGGGGAAATTGTGATCCTCGAAAGGGGACAGAATACTGCAGAATGGCCATGATGACCTCACATCTTCCAGTCTTGGTCCTTCCCTCCCCCCCAGACAAGGCCTACTCTATTATGTAGCTCTGGTTATCCTGGAACTTGCTATGTAGACCAGGCTGGCCTCAAAATCACAGAGCTCTGCCTGCCTCTGCCTCCTGTGTGCTGGGATTAAAGGTGTGTGCCACCATGTCTGGCTTTGGTCCATTTTTTGATAAAGAGCTTTGGTGGAGTGAGGGGAAGGATGCAGATTTGGGGCCATCTCTGTCTGGGGGAGGGGAAGGATGTGGTTTGCAGAGCGGAAGTGGAGTCTGAGAACGCATGAGTGGATCTTAATGTCACCGCCCTCAGTGAGAAGAGATGAGTGAGTAGTGCGAGCTGAGTCTGTGCCCACCAAGGGGAGGGGGGCTACAGCTAGTGGATTTCAGTGCTAGAAGGGACTCAGCTCTATTTACGGGTCATTGGAGCTGGCTTTACAGGTGACTGCTCTAAGCCTAGGAGGGACAGGTACTTGGTGACAGCGGTCATAAGCCACAGTACCTAGCCTGGTCATTCCTGTTCCATTGCCAGCCTTTTAGCTGCAGCTGTTTGGCTGGCTGTCCCTGTGTGTGTGGTGTGTGTGTATGATGGTGTGGTTGTGAGTGTAGGGTTGTGCCCATGGTGGGAAGGTAATCTATGTAGCACTGACTGTCTTAGCTCTGAGCTGACGAATCCTCTCCATAGACAATGACACTTTAAGGGTTGCCTTTAAAAAAATAAATTGTATCTCCCCATACCTTCTCCCTCATCCCAGCTTGTGGGTTTTCCCCTCAGGCTCCTGGGTCTACTGCTGCCCCTAGGTACCCTGATCTTGAGGCCGATGAACCTTTCCCTTTCCTATGTTGAGACCCAGGAAGTGCCCACCCTAGACTCCTAGGAAGGGCCTAGGCAAATGAGGGGAGCCCAAAGAAAGGCTAACACTTACATTTCCCTTTCCCAAACTGGCAATGCGGACAGGTTGTTGAAGACACAGGCTCCCCCTGCTACTTTCCGCCATCATCTTTTAAAAGTGCAGTGGGCCAAAGGGAATAGCAGGCAGCTGGTTCTTGGGGAGAGGTGCCCAGGATGGAGGTAACTTCGCCAGGGTCTTGGAGGAAGGTGGAGTCAGGGAGCCCCTCTGATCCCTCCAGCCACTTCCTCCTGGATTGCAGTTGTGTTTAGAATTTCCACCAGACCACCTTGTCTTGACCTACTGAAGAGTTGGGGGCTGCCCCCACTCTCCTGTGTTCACTTTTTCCAGTTCACTTGGCACTGAAGACCGAACTCTGGCTCCCTTCCTTCCATCCCAGCCTGTTTCCATGTAGCAGACCCTTCCTAGGGGAGCGAGGAAGGGAAGCCACAGATTGCAAACCCAGGGGCTCATTTTTCATTCTTTCTGAAACCTTTATATCCTCAGCCCAAGCGGCAGTGTTCCCTTGCGACCTCCAAGCCTGGAATTGTGCATAGCCTGGGTCTTGTATCTTTGTATAACGGATGTTATTTGTACGAAGGGCAGTTCGTAAACAGCACTTGTTCTTTTAATAAAAGAATGTTTTACTAAAAAAAACCTCAGACTTTGCTTTGTTTGGCTTCACTGAAGGGCGGGAGATGGGTTAACAACTGTGGGGGCTTGTGGGTGGAGGACCGGGCAGGTCTGGTCAGTGACCCTATTTTTAAGTACTTGGAGGAATGGTTCAAACCGGAATGCACAGAATATGCGGTGCAGGCGAAGATGCAGACACCCGAGCCCTGCTGGGTCACACATCCCCGCACTGCATGTGCTTTGAAACACACTGCCTTCGACTCGGCAGGGCCAGGGCGGCACCTGCCGGCTCTAGGGCTGCTCGGCCTGCTCCTCTCAGCCCCGGGCCGGGTGGCGTCTTCCGGGAGGGGGTGGCGACCCGGACGCGGCGATGCGCAGAGCGGCGATGCGCGGCGTGGGGACGAGCCTGCACGCTGTGGTCATGCGCGGCGCCTCGGTGAGCGTGCTCTCTCTGGTGACCCCCGGGACGTCCAGCCCCGCCTCCCCGGCCAGGCCAGACTCCGCCCCTCGGCCGCGTTTCCCCTGGGGTAGTCCTTTTTCCTGAGGGATCAACGAGTGGACGCCAAGATTCCTTCCTCTACTGCGACCCTTTTTCCAACCCTTTTGTCGCTCCCACGCCCCCTTAGCCTGTGGTCTTTTCCTTCCCAGATGGGTTTCCGGCGTCCTCCCTTCTCCACTGATTTTATTTTTCTGTTTCCAAATCACTTCTGCCTGCCTGCCTTGTTGAAGCTGTGCCAGAGGCGGGAAATCTCCTCTTGGCTGGTGAGTACGCCCAATGCCTTCTTCCTTCAACACACACATTCCCTCAATTCCCTAGATCTTAGAACTACATCGAAGACAGCGACAAGGGACACCCCTGCTCTCAGCAGGCTCTAGGGAAGGTTTGGTGGACCAGAGGGCAGAAGGCAAGGAGCCAGGCTTCTAGACTGAGGCAAGGACAGCCGCTTGAGGGTTTGAAAAAGTAGCCGAGATCATGCAAACTTATAGAACTTCCAAGGCTTGGGATGACCCCAAGCCTCTTCTTATCTTCCCTGGCCATAGGCTCGATGGTTCCCCAGGGACCCAGCCAAACCCGTGGTGGCACAGAAAACACCCATCAAGTTGGAGCTTATTGCCGGGAAAACCTACAGATGGTGTGTATGTGGCCGAAGCAAGAAGCAAGTGAGTTGTTCCTGTTTCCTTTCACTTAAATGGACACAATTCTATAGTTGTACCACGCTGAACAAGCCTGACCTCACTCAGAAGCTAAGCAGGGTTAGGCCTGGTTAGTACTTGGATGGGAGATGCAACACATTCATCCCATCCCCACCCTGTCTCTTGCTTGGGGTCCGTCCATATTTCCCATCTTTCTGTATATACCTGGGATACAATGGTGGGTGTGTGTGCGCGTGCGCGTGTGTTTGATACCAAAAGACCTGTTCATGGTGTGTCTCTCCAGTAACTGCCCTTGCTGTAACTGGCTTCAATCTCCTCTCTTTGCAGACCTTCTTCCCCTGTGCACTTCTGGGCTCCAGCTCCAGGGCTCCAGGGTACCAGGGACTTGTCTTTCCCCGCTCCCTCCTCCTCATAGGTAGTATCTCTGCCCATGTGCCAGGCTTTGGACCTCATTCCTGGGAAGATTTTGCCCTGTCTTCCCCAGTGTCCCTCCCCAGGACTCTTCTCAGGCTCTTTTTACCTTGGATGTGACTTCTGTTTGCCTGCCATCTTGCACTGTAGCAGGAGCCTCACTCTCTTTTTCTGGAGAACTGTGCACTGTTCCCCATGCTGTGACTGCTATGAGAAACCCACATCCTAAGGCTTACTTTGCCAAAGATTTGCTGTGGCCTTTGAACAGATATTTCAGAGGGTGGGGCAGTTTCAAGGGCATGCCAGCCAGAGAACTGGGTGGGGTAGGTGCACATGCCAGCTCCTTGCCCTTTAGGCATGGTACTGCTCTGTCTCTCCTCCATTCTGCCCCTACCAAAGCCTCTCTCTTTTTTTGGCCTCAGTCTTTATCATTGTCTGTTTTGAAGGCATCTTGAGAGTGAGATGGTGCATACATTAATAATGCTACTCCAGGTGGGCAGGTTGTCACAGACAGAACCAAGCAAGATTGACCCCCAGGGGAACATTGAGAAGAATGTCACTTTCATGAGTCAGTGGGGATTCACTTAGCAATTAAAAAATAAAACTACACAAAACAGGATGGGGCCCGGGCGTTGGTGGCACACTCCTTTAATCCCAGCACTCAGGAGGCAGAGGCAGGCAGATCTCTGTGAGTTGGAGGCCAGCCTGGTCTCCAGAGCGAGTGCCAGGATAAGCTCCAAAGCTACACAGAGAAACCCTGTCTCGAAAAACAACAAATAAACAAACAAACAAACAAACCAAGTTGGGGATATAGCTCAGTTGATAGAACGTTTGTCTATTGTGCATGGAAGCCTTGGAGTCTGTCCCCGGCACAGAATAAACAGGGTATGATGACACACATCTGTAGTCCTAGCATTTGGAAGGGGGAGGCAGGAGGATAAGAGTTCAAAGGTCATCCTCAGGCAATATAGCCTGTTCAGGGTAGGCCTGGATTACATGAGAATTATCTAAGAACAAAAGAATGGGGCTGGTAAAATGCTCAATGGCTAGAGGCACTTGTCACACCTTGCTGATTTGTGTGATCCCCAGGGTAAAAAGAGAAAACCAACTCCCCACAGTTGCTCTATGACTTCCGTGTGTGCACACGCACAAGCATGTGCCTGCATGCACATGCACGCACGCACGCCAAATTTTAAAAATGTAAAAGCCGAACAACAACAACAAAAAACTCTAATTTTGTTTGCATTAACATTGCCTCTACCCGAGGCCCAGTTCCCCTGGCAAATTGTCCTGGCTATCTGAGTTTCCCAAAGGCGAACAATGAGAAATACTTATAGCACTGTTCAGTGACCATTATTTCTGCATGTTAGCCTTCCTGTGACCCCCACATTGCAGGGCTGGGGGAAACAATTGTGGCCAACTCTCCTCCCTCCCCACTGACTTCTTTTTCTCCCACCAGCCCTTCTGTGATGGCTCCCACTTCTTCCAGCGCACTGGCCTTTCCCCACTCAAGTTCAAGGCCCAAGAGACCCGCACAGTGGCCCTATGTACCTGCAAGGCCACCAAGCGTCCTCCTTATTGTGATGGTACCCACAAGAGTGAGCAAGTACAGAAAGCAGAAGTGGGATCCCCACTCTGAGGGGTACTCTGGCTCCCGGCCTTCTGCAGGCTTCCCCTCTGTGAAGGCATGGAAGGGGGCATCCAAGGACCACCACTGCTTTTTAGTAACTGTTCCTGAAGAACCTGTGACCTCCTGCTGTTCAGTGTGTTGTGAACCAAGCCTGGTTCAATACCTGGTAAAGCTGTCATTAAACAATGAGGCCCACCCTCTAAGTGTCCCTGTGGTCACTGGCAAGGCTCACACTACCTCCTGCTAGAGTTTCATCTGTGGAAGCAGAGGGTATCTGGTGGCCAAAGTGGGGCAGTTCTGATCCACTCCAGTCAGCATGGTGGGGCTAGGGAGCATCTTCATTCACCCTCCTCCTCCCCCTGCCCCAAAGAACCACAGGCTCAAGAGAGTATGCAGCATTTATTACAAAACCAAGAGATACAAATGACCCAGGACAGGAGGGTACAGTCACAGGACCTCAGACTCAGGACACGGTGCAAACAGACCCACAGGCTCAGGATCTCACTTACCCGAGTCAATACTCTGGTCTTCCCTCCCCCATCTATGTACACATGAGGAAAACCAGGTAGGTAAGGTCTGCCCCAATAGGTGGTCCACTAGGTAGAGTGGGGTCCACTTTATTTCTCTTGTGCTTCTAGATGCCTCTGTCCTGTCTCTGTTTGGCCTGTTAGGGGTGGGGAAGTGGACTGGAGAGTTGTTGGCCTGTGCAGAACTGGAGTCTGTGCTTGTCTGGGGTTACCCACCTCAACCCTCCACTCTAGGTCTCCAGTGAGTATTACCTCCAGTCTTGCTAGCGTGGGTTTCTGGGGCAGGGTGGGGCAGGAGGAAAGTCCCACATAAACTTCGTAGGGCTGGGGTCTCCCTATAGCCTGAATCTTCTCTTCCATAAAGGTAAATGACGCAAAGGCCACACACAGGGGAAAAAAGGAAGGAAGGAAGGAAGGGGAGGGGGGTAAAAAAACGTAGAACCATCTAGTCTTTGCACAAGGTTCCCACTGTCCAAGGAGGTGAGGGAGATGCCTTCTCCGTGGCCACTTGATCCTCATAGCCAGAGGACAAACTGCACTTGTAAAAGGCACTGTCATAGCAATTCTCTAGACATTCAACAAGGCGGGGGTGGGGGGGTGGGGGTAGGGGGGTGTTATAGATGTGTGTGTGGGAACAGCGGAGATGGACCCCATATCTAGTCAGCTAAGAGATCCAACGTGCCCTCTGCCCTGGGAAGCAGAAGGAACACAGGGGAGGGCTTTAATACTTCCAATGTCCCCTTAAGACCACCAGGTAATCCCAGAAGAGCAGAGCAAACTACAGAAGACCCCCTAGACACAAACACTCCCACCCATACAAACACATACACACACATACAGTTTTTTTCCTGTGGCATTTAAATTAATCTGGTTGGTCCATAGAAAATAAGTATGTATATTTGGTTTTTCCTATGTACATATATATATTTATATATAGATAGATATTTATTTATAAAACCCACCTCCCACTGTGAAGATGGGAGGAACCAGGGAGAGTCAAAGGTGGAAAAAGGGGCCCAGAAAAAGTAGAAGGGCGGGGAGAGGTGGCTGCTGAGGGAGAGGGTCCCTTTCCTCCAGTTAAGGGGGGCAAGGAGCTCCGTTAACAGTCATCTTGCGCCCCCTGCTGGTGGAGGATGGCGTTTGCAGGCAGTTCGAAGTGCCCCCGTTGGTAGCGGAGTTGGCCCCACTGGCAGTCGAAGGTGGAGTTGGGGAGGTGGGGTGGATGGCTGGGGGGCCGTGGGAGATGGGAGAGCCATGGGAGGGGGTCGCGGGGCTGGGCAAGGAGGAGGATGTGGCTGGCAGGGTGGCAGGACTGGGAGCCTTGTCGCTGACTGACTCACACTCTGATGCCCCGCTGGTGTTGGTGCCCTCTGAGGGAGTGGGCACTGTGGGCAGGGTGAGCCGCTTGCAGGCTGGCTGGACACGGTACTTGAGGGGGAGAGGCCCATTCTGTGGTGAAAGGGAAGAGGCCAGCAATAAGAAAACAAAGTGTCAGCAGAAAGACCAACTAGGGACCACCCATCCCTGCACCCAGCCAGATGCAAAGGGAAGGTCCGAGCCTTGACAAGGAGAGGGCCTGCAGAATGCAGAGTCATATGAAGCCAGACAGAAAATACAGAGACACAGACCCAGTGAAGAATGAGTGTAAGAGACGGACTTGGGGGTGTAAAACCATAGGACACAGAAGGCATCATACACCACAGTGGTGCCGTGACCCCAAACCTGCCTGGTAACAGCCAGGGGAGGACATCAGCAAGAGACATGTAGTAGGGATGCCAGTAATCTCAGCACCCAGGGGGCTGAGGCAGGAGGACTGCTGTGAATTCAAGGCCAGACTGGCCCTCATACCAAGTCTGAGGTCAGCCAAGGAGACCCTATCTCAGAAAAAGAAATGGCCTAGAGCTGACCTGGTATGATGAACCACTAGGGCCAGGCGGGGTTCCAGAGACAAGGGATGAACTGCCTGACGTAAGAGGGTGTATCATGTCACTGTGGCCACAGACTAATGCTGGTAGGACCTCCTCCCTGGGACTGCCCCCACCTTCTACCACCTGCTTCACAGGCTCACCCGCCGCCAGGGGTAGATGTAGGCAATGTCCATGAGGGTGTAATATTCCTTCAGGGGCTCATCTTCATAGAGGATCTCCACCTGGAGGGAAGGAATGACACCATGAGACTTGGCAGTTGCGCCCCTGGCTGCCATGGCCGGAAGTCTTGGGGGTTGGATGTGAGCGAAATTAAACGCAGTCTGCAGGAGGCCCCTCCTTACTGTAGATGTGACTTCCCTTCCAGAATTGTCCAAAATTCCCCAATCTGCGGATGAGGAGGAGGGGGAAGCTTCTTTCTAGGTCCCCTAGAGAGCCAGCAAGGCCAAGGGAACCCCTTGCCCCAGGCCCTTGCCTGTGCCTCAAAGGAACCTCAGAAGCAGTTTTGATACCCCCATTCTTGCATCTGACCTAACTGGTGAAAGCAGCAAGGCCTGTCTCCCTACCCCAAGTATAGGCTAAGTGACACCTTTACACGAGCAGCAGCTAGGAGCCTGTCAAAGAAGCAGGGTCAACAGAACCAGACACCCACAAGGAATCCTGTGTTGCTGTGTTCAACAGGGTTTACCAGTCTACATCTACCAGGCTCCCTGGCCTTCTTGGAGGCCTGACATTTTTTGTACACACACCTCCCTGGTCTCAGGCCTTTTGCACACCAACTACAACAATTAGAGTGTCTTATCCTAAACAGTTGAGCTAGCCTACCTGTTCCAGCAGGTCCAGTTATGTGATGGCTTGGATGCCCCCCAACCAAACACACTGATGGACCCTTGATGTCTGCGTGGCGCAGGCATTTATTCACCTTGTACTTGCTGGGTACATCCATTTTGTTGCGGAGGAACTTTGCGAGGTGCATGACAGTCATGGCTGCTGGGCATCGCAGGAAGCGCACCCCTGTCTGTTGGGGAGGAGGTCCCAGTGAGAAGGTCTATCCTGTGGCAGTCTCTCTCAGGTTACAGCTCACTCCTGGGAAGGCCCCCAACACTCACCTTCTCCTTGTCCCCATCCCCATTCTCCATGAGGCTCTTCTTCTCCTCTCGGTCCCTGGGGGAAAGAAGTGAAAGATTTCGGAGTTTCTGGACCAAACACACATATCTGACGGGGTCTTGGGGGGCTTAGGGTGAACTTGCCTGACTCCTTCGTAGAACTCAATGGAAAGACTGACAATCTCATCATCGCCCAGGGCTCCCTTCTCTTGCTCTAGGACCTCGCCTCGGTCCTCGTTGGAGCCGTTGGGAACTGTAGAGGGAGACAGCTCAGAGGGATTGGTCAAAGATAGAGCAAGGGACTGAGGACCTAGGGGGTGGGAGTAGATGGCTCAGAGGCTGAGCCCCACCCCTCTGGACAACACTGTCTAGCAAGGAGATCTGGTGGAGAGACAGGAGGACCAAAGCTGGCACATTCAACCCTCACAGGTGGGGCAGCCCTAGGCACTCAGGTTACTTTGGGAACCAGAGCATGCTTGAAAATGAACACACTCACCCTCCGTCAGGGGGTATGCTGCATAGAAGTCCCGCCGCCGTTTCATCTCATCTAGAGGAAGGCGACAGGCATGAGCAGGCAACAGCTGGGAAATGGGGGAGGTGAGCAGGACAACACAGGGGCTCGGGATACCTTTAAAAAGCCCAGGCACCAACTTGTAGACAATGTCCTGAAGGGTTTTGTCTGACCTGGGAAAGAATGTACAGGATGTGAGCAGCCATGGTACCTTTACCTCTCCCGCCAGGGATCAACATTGTACCCCCTTTAAGCCCAGCACCCAGACATGCTGGTTTTCGGTCTGGCATTTCAAGCTGGAAGCCCCTGGGAGGCAGGGTAAGGGGACACAAGCCCACCTGATGCTCAGTAGTGGTCGGGTTTTATGGACCTGGACGTCACACATGGGGCAGTATTTGTTGGTCTCCAAGTAGCGCACGATGCAGGTTTTGCAGACTTGGGGTGTGGACAGAGATGACAGTGAGAACCCTTTCTTGCCCAGGCCTGTGCTTATATTCGCCCTTCCTTTCCCACAAGACCCAGGAGCACAGGATTAGCTCAAAGACCCAATATGGCAGTGCACATTCACACATCCGGCCTCTTGCACCTTGTCTACCCTTAGGCCCAGTGTCTCTCCCTGTGTGAGACAGGATGGTGTTCTGCCTAACATACAAAGTGCACCAAGTCCCAGGCTCCTCTGAGCCAGCCTGGTAAGATACCCCATCAGTCCTGGATCTCTTGTAACCAATCTGACAGGGCAAATGAGTGACCCCAAATCTTCAGGGGTCAAACTTAAGCCAGAGATACCAAAGAAAGCAGAGGTTTCTGATGCTATCCTGGAATGAACTTCTGGGCCCAGGACTACCCCCACTTTGTCCCTTCTTGGCAGTTTCCTAGTGACCCAGGGTCTGCTCTCTAGGACAGCAAAGGCTGTTCCAGTTTCCCCAACCAGTGTCCCCAAGCACCCTGTACTAAACTCACAGGAATGCAAGCACTCCACAATGGTGGTGGCATCAATGAAATAACCCCCACAGAGGGCACACATGAGGTGAGGGTTCAGCTCCGTGATTTTAATCCGTGTGGTCCGATGCATGATGCCAGGGGTCAGGACTGAGGAGACTTGGGAAGCGTCACCCTGGGAAATAGAAATGGGATCAGAAACCCAGCCACCCTCAGCCATTTCCCCACTGCCTCTGTCAATAGCTTTCGTGAGCACACCACCCTTTTTTCTTCTGTCTTAGATGTGGAACCAGGCGCATATTTGAGGCTGGCTGTTTCTGGGCCTCCCTCTGAGTGTTCACTGGGTGTTGGGGGCTCAGGAGGCTTCTGCAGCTTTGACAAACAAGGTTGTGTACCATCTCAGAAGCAGGAAAAACTGAAGTCAGACCATAAGAAACACTAACCAACTCTTGAAGATGGATGTGGGAGGGCAGGAAAATGGAAGGAAACAGTGCTTTACTAAAATCTTCCTGGGAGATGGGGGAGGCAGAAGCAGCAGATCTCTGAGTTCCAGGCCAGCCTGGTACACAGAGTGAGTTTCAGGACAGGCTCCAAAAGCTACACAGAGAACCCCTGTCTCAGAATTTCCCCCTCACCCCCTAAAAAGATCTTCCTGGGACCCATGGGCCTGTGAGAGAGCTCACAGGTAAAGGTGCTTGCAGCCAAGCCTAATGACCCACATGGTGGAAGGAAAGAAAAAAACAATGGCTGCAAGTTGTCTTTTGACTACTTGTACACACACACACACACACACACACACACACACACACACACACAATGTAACAAAAAAATTTTAACAATATTCCTGATTCCAACCATATCCATTCAAGTGGTCAAATATTTACTGAGTACTAACAGGTATGAGAAATCATCCAGACAACCCAATTCACAGACCAAAGTGAAGAATAAATTATCACCGCTCCATTGAAGAGAGAGATTCATCACAGAGAGGCCTTCTTGAGAGATACTAGGACCCAGGCCCATCACTTGTCCTTTTTGCTGTGTCCCACTTAGGCCTCAGAACACTCACTCCTCTGATGTCCCTGGATACAGATAGCCCCTTGCAATCTACCATGTGCTGACCCTTTGGCCTTCCGACCAGGAACCCTGACGCTGGTTTTCACTATGTCGTAAGTTATGAAGGAACTCCAGGCCCAGCCTGGCTGTACTCTATGTGTAGTCCAAGAGCCTGCCCAAAAGACCTTTGCTGCCCCGTGGTGAGAGCCACCCCATGGTGCCCCACCCCCAATACCACACTGAGTGCTCTCTACTGTGCACATGGTCCAGAAGCCCACTTTTATGAACACAGAATTGCTTCATTGCTACTGGGATCCCATCATGTTCCAACCTGGTGACTTCTGCCACCTGTTCACAGGCTATCCACCAACAAACCACAGGCTCTCCTAGACACCTGCCAAAACTAGGCAGACAGCATTCTCTGTCCCCAGCTCCCCAATGCACTTGGCCAGGCCCTAGCAGGCCAAAGTCATTTCAAAGCTGGCTCTGACTCTGGGCTGAAGGAGACTGTCTCTCTCCTTCTCTCCCACAGCAAAAGCCCAGGAGCTGGGCTTGAGAGGCTGGCCAAGCCCCAACTGCTCCTTTATAACATACAACCTTTTCTCTTTTCCAGAAAGATTTCTAAAGCCACCACACTGGACAAGAAATTCACAGCCAGGATCAGCAGTTTCTATAGAGACCCCAGGATGAGCCTGGCCAGGACCCAACCAGCCAATAAGGCCCCAGGGCACCTGGCCAGAGACTGGGATAGATGGAGAGACAAAAAGGCCACACTTGGGACAGAAAAGAAAGAGGGGAACAAGCCAGCCAGAGGCACCCCTGGCCCGCAAAGATTCTGCCCCTATAGGTGGCCCTAGCTGGTCCTCCCTGCATGGGTCCCCCTTTACAATTTCAAAGAGGCTGCTGGCTACTCTACTGTTTAGTTGTTTCCATGGTAACATAGTCCCTGGCAAGAAGCCCAAATATTATTACAACCATCCAGAGGGTAGTAGAAACTCCAAGTGGCTGTCTCTTTGAGCGCGGGTAATAGTCACCGTGTGTACATGCTGTCTGGGCTTCCAAAGGTACTTCATGTGACTACTTGCCTTGTGTGTGTCTGTGTCCAGAGACACACACAGAAACAGAAGTAAACTGTATCCAAGTAGGATTCAGCCAGGGAATCTAGGCTGCTAGGATAAGTTGTCCGTTACCCTTTTAGCTACACACGTGCAACACACACACACACTGGGGCTCTTAGCTACACACGTGCAACACACACACACACACACCGGGGCTCCTCACACTGCCTCAGCCCCTTCAGTCACATCTCACTTAGTTTGCAAATAGATGCCGGTTCCTAAGAAGCCACAGGAGCCCCACTCAGCCTATCACTTTTGAGGTTTCACACAAAAGCAGCCCCCAGGTCCCTTCCTGGGCTCAGGTAGTAAGGGAAGGGCATGCTATGGACTGAAAAGCTCCTTGTCTCCCCTGGGAGCAGAGAGCCTCCCAGTTCCCCATCCCTAGGGGCCTCAGGAAGCCACCGCTGGTGCTGGGGGTGGGGAGAGGCACCGATTGGCTCCTCACCTGATTGCCATGGTTACCTGCAGGGCCCTGTCAGCAGGTGCCAAGAGTATCTGTAAACAGGAGCTGGCATCCCCAGCGCATCCCCTCCCCATTTCCCTGCCCAGGATCAGGACCTGTGTTCCTTCCTCCTCTGCAGAGGGCTGTGGTGCTGGGGGAAGAGGGAAAAGGACTCAGTGCACCACTATGGAAGGGACAGTCAGGATAGACAAAGGGCCCGTAGAAGAAAAAGTGAAAGACACAGGTCCCAAGAAGCAGAAAAGGGGGGAAGGCCATTTGGACTGGTCTCAGTGCAGCTAAGGAAGAGGCTAACTACATCCCTCCAACACCCCCCCGCCCCACGCACACACAGTTTTTACCTGAAGCCTTTCTTGTTCTCTGCTCTCTCTGTCCCTAGCTCCTGGCTCCCAGGGGCCCCAGACAGGACAGGAGAGGGGCTTGGTCAGCACCCAGTCCCTTGCCATTGAAGCTCATCTGCCTCTCCCCATGCTCCCAGACCCCTGTCCACAGACACCTCACATCTCTCTAGTGAGCCAGACTTCCTTCTCTCCTGTAGGTGTTGGCCTCTGACAACATAGAGAGAGGGTCCTGATGCTCCCAGGGACACCAGCCACAGCCCTCTCTACCTTACTTGTGCACCAAATCAAATCAAGCCCCAGGCCATGCGAGGTCATTCAAGGTCACACCCTAATTTGACTAGCAGGGGTGGATGTGGTCTTTGAAAGCATCATCTGCACTCTTTTCATTTGACAGATGAAAAACTTAGATGTGACTTGTCCAAGGTCACGCAGCGAGACGGGGGCAATGCTCAGACAAATTCTGCCTACCTCCTGTTCTAATGCTCTTCAAATGCTGGCACCCAGTAGGTGCTCCTTACTCAGCTGAAGAGCTGAGCCAGAGGGTAGAAGGGGGGAGGGCAGGAAGCCCTTACAGTGGGCCTGCTGAAAGGGAGGCAAAAGCTAATGCCTACACCATTTCCACAGTATAGATGGGGGAAACTGAGGCACCATGGAACGAGCGAGCCAGAGCACAGTGTATAGACATGATTTGTAGCATTGGCTCCCTTCCAGCTTCAGAGACCCAACTATGCGCCCCTCACGTGTTTACACATGGGCCACAGTAGTCTGCACTAGGACATGGTGAAATCTCTCTTTTCCTAACCTTTGACACTGGAAAAAGGCTGGAAGCTCCTCTACCCACCACTCAGCTCCCAAAAGACAAAAATTTAAAAAGGAAAGAAATTAATAAAAAAACAAAGACTACACACAGGGCAACACTGCAAGAACACACATATCCAGAGCTAGACACACCCCCTTGTCTCTCACATTTACAGCATCCACAGCTAGACAAGGGTGGTCACACAGGAGGCACACAGACTCTTGGCCAGACACACAGCACCACACACAAAGCTAGACTGGCTCCCACTCCACAGATGTAGAAACCATCCCCACCCTCCGCATCACATCCAGCCTGAAACCGGAGCCACCAACATTAACCTTCTATGAACCCTTGGTCTTCTCAGGGTAAATTATAATTCAAGTCTTCCAGCAACAAAGGCGGTTCAGCCCCCAACTCCACTCTGGGGCCAGAGGTTGGAGGGCTACAGTTGACATCTGACCTGTACAATATGTAACCTCTTCCACTTCAGGCTCTCTCCGTTCCCATGGCAACAGCTCCATCAACCAAGATCTCAAGGAGTCATTTTCCCTCCTCCCTGCGCACATCCCAATACTTCAACTTGAACAGACTCAGGCGACAGCCGGACTGTATCGTGTAGGCTGTTTCCTGCCTCATTCCAAACACAGTTCTAAGCGCACAAGCCCCAACCTTAAACCAGGGGAACCCCTGGGAAAGCCTCTCCACTAAAACGCTGCAACAGAGCTGGCTTTATGCTCCTCCGGTTACAGTAATAACACCTTGGCGCAGGGTTAGGGATGTGTGTGTGTGTGTGTGGGGGGGGGGTGTCATGAGTTTCAGGAACAGTACAACTGCAAGAAGTACAGAGCGGGAGGCCCAGGACTGTGAGAGCTGGCTAAGAGAAACCCCTCCCTCAGGGACAGGGAGCCCAAGAGAGACTGAGGCAGCATGGGGGAATGGCGCGAGCAAGGCTGGGGGCTATGAAACAAAAGACGCAGGGAAAACTGGAGGTAACACCTGTATATACTTAAACATTTAAATTCACACATGCACACCCTCCTCCTCCCTCAAGCCAAGCAGAGCAATTTTGGGTAGATCCGGGGGGTGGGGGAGGGAGAGAAGGGGCTTGTCTAGACGCCCCTGGGGGACAGGAAGGGCGCGGGGCGTCTACAGGCCCAGAGTCCCCCAGCATTCAGAGCTAGCTGCGCCAGGGCTCAGGGAAGAAAGAGTAGCCGCTTCCATTCGCCACCCCCCACCACCACCATGGGAGAAGGGCCAGCTCGTCAGACCTTTTGGCCACTACTGGTGAAAGGGAATAGCATGCTAAATCTCTCTTCTCTCCCCTTCTACCCCCTCCACCCGTGCTTCCCCCGGAGCCCAGGTCAAAGGATCAGGCACCCCAGTGACCGAGTAGCCACTCCCTCCTTCCCTAGAGCCAAACTTTGGTGGGGCCCCGGGAGGGACGGAGGGAAAGCTCTGCCGAGGTGGTTCAGGGAGGGGGCGGGGCGCCTCGCACCGGGACTGGGGAAAGGGACCTCTGGGGGAGGTGCCCGAGATCCGGACCCCAGCGGCTAGGGCGCCCTCCCCCGGCCTCGCAGCCGCCAGAAAGCCAAGTCCCCTTGCTCCGGGCCTCGGGTCCTCGCGCCTCTCTCCCCCACGCTCACCGCTCACTCGAGGGGCGACCCTTGCCCGACTCGAAGGGGGCGATCGGCCAGAGCCACAGTCGGTTCCGGCTGGTGAAGACACTGGGTTGGGGGGGTGAGACCCACCCTAGCGTGTGTCCCCAAAGCCCTCGTGGCCGCCCGGACCCTCCCCCTCGATACCTCGCCAGCAGGGTCCTAGCAGGGGGCTGCTGCACAAAGAAGAGGTGGTCGAGGGAGACGCCAAATCGTTAAGAGGGGGAATCCACTTCGGCCATCTTGGAAGGGAGGAAAGGAAAAAAAAAAAAAAAAGAGACCGGGAACCGGAGAAAGAAAGGCGGACCGGGCGAGATTGGACAGCGGCTGGCGGGGCGGGAAGGGGGCGCGATCGGCAGGCCAGGCCCGGGCTCCCGGCTCCCACTGGGGTCTGCGGGGAAAGGTGGACCGGCCCCGGTCGCCAGCCCCAGACGCTTACGAGGTATAGCGAGGAGGAGGCGCGAGTCGGCGTCCGCTTACCTGGCTTCGGGGTCCGGTGGGTCTCGGGGAGGGGGGATGGGAGGGAGGGAGGGAAGGGAGGGGAGGGGGGCCACAGCCCTGTCGCTCGCTCGGTCGGCGGGAGGGGAGAAACCTATGGTAAGAAAGGAGTTTGTAAGAGCAGCTTGGGGTGGGAGGGAGAGTGGGGAGGGGAGGGACCAGAGGGGAGGGGAGGGCCGTGGAGGGGGGGGACACCGACAAAATGGCTTTTTTCCTCCAGACAAGAGTAGGCCCCGCCCACTACTCACCCACGTGACCTCATTCCTTCAGGATGTTTGCAGAGAGGGAAAGAGGAGGGGGAGAGCCTAGCTCAGCTGCTCTCCACCGCCGTGCCCCGGGCTTCCCCCAAACCCGAGGACCCCTCTTTGCCAAGCAGATCCCTTGAACCCGGAGGGAAAATCGGTTGTGTTACCTCCAGTCATGATACCTCCTCCTCCTCCTAAAATAAGTGTGTCCCCCCCCCTCTCCCACCAACCCTGCGATTCCTACTCTAGCTGGGGAGCTTGGAAAATGGTGAGATGCAGACTGGGCGGAAATGGGTCTCGCAGCACCCGATGCCTCGCCGCCACCAAAGGGCGCTTGGGCGGGGGACACGGCGCCGCGGGCCACGCGTCCGAACGAGGTTTACTCACTCCAGCTGACATTCCCTTGAGAATCCCAAGTGCGTGTGTGACCCGGAGCGTGCACCCCCCCCTCCCCGCCGATTCGGGGACGCCGCACCTCGCAGGGAGTGCACGGTGGCCGCGGGGCTTGGCTGTGGTCGAGGCTGGCGCGCTCGGCGTGCTCGGGCGGAGAAGAATGGAACGCAATTCGGGGCGGGGAGAGCAGCCCGAGACACGAACTCAGGCGCTGAGCCAGAGACACAATAACTAGCCGAATTCGAGAGGCCCGGGTGCAGTAGGAAGCGGCGAGCCGAGAGAGGACGGGCGCCTTTTCGCCGCCGGTGCGCCTCCCTCGCCACCGCGGAGGAGCGGGCGAGCGCGAAGGCGGACGGTGCGAGCCGACTCCTACGGTCACCCCCGGCTCCACCCAGCGCTTGCTCTCGGGTCCCCTGCGGCCCCGGCCCCAGACAGGGGAGGAAGGAGAGCTGGAGGAGACGGCGCCGAGGAAACGAATCGATTCTGCGTTACCACGAGAACCGTGGGCCTCATTAGTTCTCTTGATTTCGCTTATTCGTTACATCTGATTTATTGGGGGTGGGCACTCTGACTTTCCCTTCAAAGAGCAGGATTCTCTGGCCTTTAAGTTCCGGCACGGTGGGTTGGCTCCAATAGGGAACGAATATTCTTGCAGCTTCGGAGCGCCCACCTCCTCTCCTTGTCCCCAAGCCCAAAGCAGCCCCGAAGTTGGGGGCCTGAGTGCTTTTCCACACTGGCCGACTTAAGCACCAGGAGCCCTGTGAACGCTGGCCGTCCAGTGACCCCACCAGTTTCAGCCCTCAGCCCGCGCTGGCCGATGGTGGAGAGGAAGGGAGGAGAAATTTCTGCCTAGACGGAGCGGGAGAGGAAGGTAGGAGAAATTTCTGCCTAGACGGAGCGGGAGAGGCCCCGGGAAAATCGGTCACCTGCTTCCCAGACCCTACATCGGGCACCCCGAGCTCACAGGTTACTGTGGAAAGGGGGCTCGGGTTAGACACGCCCACTGTCATCAGGGCCAATGTGTCCCGGCATCTGGAACTCTGTTACAGCGAACACAGGCGCTCAACACGAAGGGTACCGCAACAGGGACCCTCGTCTCTGCCTTTTCCTTTCCACTGGAAGTCTCCGAACAAGAGAAAACTGAAGGGGCTTCGGAAATCTCGATTCCATCAAACACCAGCACCCAGGAAGGTCTGGCTGCCCCTGGCTACCTTGCTTATTAAATGGGTATCCATTTACTCCCCAAACAGCTATTAAGTTCCAGTCCGGAGTAAACTGCTGGAGAGTAGGAGCGTGCCGAAGACCCCACTAAAACTCCAATAAATCATCTATATTGGGACATTTTTAGCTTCCCTGGTTTATCAGAAGAACCCCTGACTCAACCCTTCCCACATCTGAAGTTCTCTGGTCTTGTGGTCTTTATTCTATTAACCTTAGAAGCACCTGACATATGCCAAAGTCAAGCATTGCTTTAGGCAGAGCAGGTACGCTGGGCTTTGACTTAGGGCAGGACCAGTGAGGGGAAGCCTGAAAAGACCCGTCTCTATCCATCTTTTGAAGTGCCAGGTGGTCTTTTAGGCTTGTTCATATGGGTGTGCAAACGTGGGAGAGGAAGTCCAGAAGAGACTTCCTTTGAGCCAAATATCTAGAGAACGGATTGAAAGAGTCCCTTGCACGTTCTCTTTAAGGAAGGTAGAGGCGTCCTGCCCACCTCAGCCAATGCACCTCTGCAAACTTTGAAGAACCTTGCTTCCCTTCACTTTGTCTGTGTGTATTCTACCCTGTCCTCTAGCTGGTAGCTACTCATAGGGAGGGTCATAAATCAGAGGTTCCCAAAGGGCAGGAACCTGGGAGGGACATCGAGGCAAGGACAGTCTCCAGTGCATACTATTGTTATGCAAAGATGTGATCCCTTTTAATATGGAGACAACGACCATTGCTTTTAAGTGCAGCTTTACCTCTGTGTCCTTTATACTTCTCCCTCCTGCAAACAATACCCTTTGTCCATCTATTTCCTCATCCGCCTCCTTTCCTCTGCTCTGATCCCCCTGTTGTATGCCTTTCTCTGCCGATCACAGCCAGGTTCTTCCCCTCACTTTGTCCCCGAGGTTTCTTTCCTGCCTCTGTCCTCCGGAACAGATGTCCTATTTCAAGTTTATATCGTCCACTGACACAGACAATGGAAGGCTGTCCAGCCTCCACAGCACATTCATTTTTAATGCTAGGAAAAATGCATTGTGAAACATGGCAGCGAGACAGAAACCTGTCTTTGGCTTTCCTGTAGTCCAGATGGAGGGCAAGAGTGACCAGTGGAAGTAGCGAGACTTTAGGGAGAAATCCTGTCAATGAATTTCTAAATATAAATGACTCTCGGTACAGAATTTGGCTTTGGTGATTTAAAAGAAAAAATAGCCTTAGACCGTCCCTGGGTGGGCTCGAACCACCAACCTTTCGGTTAACAGCCGAACGCGCTAACCGATTGCGCCACAGAGACGGTGACAGTTGTTTGCGAGACAGAGAGCCGAGTCAATAGAAGCGACCGCGATATGGCGCAAGAGCAGCGATTACGCAGGCAGTCGCAGAAGCTTTTCCAGCGAAAGAAATCCGATCCCGAAGAACCAAGGTGAGCTAGCTCGGGAAGGAAAGGCGAGGGACACGCACGTCCCACCTGGGTTGCCCCGGAGCGGTTGGCCCGGGTTATCCTCGGTTAGTGACTTAGATGTGGAAGGACACAGAACATTCCTTTGTCGAGTGAAGAGAGACTAAGGGCTATGTCAGCTGACCTGCAGGGACGGGGACCAGGGACTCCAAAAGGTGAACAATCTGTACCCCCCGCAAAAAAAAAAAAAAAAAAAAAAAAAAACCAACCAAAAAATTCCCCTCTGCGGCTGAACCATCGCAGCCACGAAACCTCGGTCGTCTTCCCTTTCTGCAGTGGATGAGCGCCCTAGGTATACTCGGCGCCAGTGGGTATTCGTAGCTCCGAAAAGCGCCCGGAACACAGTAGTTGTAGGGATTTGTGAATGAATACATCAAGTCAGCTAGCTTGAGTAAAATGCCCAACTCCTACAGCGCCCCAGTAAGCCGCCCAATACAGCCGAATCCTACCAGGCCGCGTCCCCGGCCCACGTGGTGCCAGCTCCGCCCCCCCGGGGGCGGGGCGCGGGAGTCCAGGTCCGCCAAGATCCCAACATGCCCCGGGCCGCAGGCTCTTCCGCACTCACAGTGACTTTTCACTTTCCGCTTTCCATACCTCGGTTTTGGTTCTCAACCAAACTATGCAAGTTTGTGACTGACGGGACGATTATCCAATAGAAAGCTGAACTGGTCAGGCAGAGACGGCCCACCAGCCAGTAGGGAGACTCGGCGAGCGCGTTGGCCCCGAGAAAGCCAGAGCCGGTTTGCAGGAATCGCAGTGGCGGTCGGAGTCCCAGCAGAGCGCAATCATGGTGAGAGTGGGGAGTGAGGTCTGGGTTGGGAATTGAAAGCATGGACGGGACGGAGAGGGCCTGGTGGCCGCAGGAGGAGCGTGGCAGGGCCGTGCGGATGAGTGCGGTTCCTGGGTGCCCACCGGGCCCATTTTAGGATTGGAGCTCCGGGCGGCCCGGCGTCCAGGCGCCTCGGGAGACCGGGGCGAAGGTTATGGCAGCACTTAGCTCCACCAACTGAGCCCCTTGATTTGTCTGTCTCCAGTCTATTATGTCCTATAACGGAGGGGCCGTCATGGCCATGAAGGGAAAAAATTGTGTAGCCATCGCTGCCGACAGGCGTTTCGGGATCCAGGCCCAGATGGTGACCACGGACTTCCAGAAGATCTTTCCCATGGGTGACAGACTCTACATAGGCCTGGCCGGACTGGCTACCGACGTCCAGACGGTGTAAGTCACCCAGGGCTCCACCTTCACCCTAGTATCTTCGTTGATCAAGTTGTCTTGAGCAGCCTGATATGAGCCATCTGCTAAACACCATCATGTCTGGACAGAGATGTGTCCCAGGCAGGGGGTGTTGGCCCACGCCTTTAATCCCAGCAGAGGCAGAGGTAGGCGGATCTCTGTGAGTTCGAGGCCAGCATGGTCTACAAAGCTACACAGAGAAACCTTGTCTCAGAAAAACAAAACAAAAGAATACAGAGATAAGTCCCAAGCTACGTTTTCCAGCATTACTCTGTGCTGGACTCTATGGGAAGCATCTTTGTCAGGGAATCCATTAATCATGGTCTTGATATTACTGGTTAGCTGTCCCACTGAGAGTCTCAGAGAACCTTTTCTTCAAGATGCACATTAAACCAGGTGGTGGTGGCACAGGCCTTTAACCCCAGCACTCAGGAGGCAGAGGCAGGTGGATCTCTGTGAGTTCAAGACCAGCCTGGTCTACAAGAGCGAGTTCCAGGGCAGCCTCCAAAGCCACAGAGAAACCCTGTCTCGAAAAACAAAAACAAAAAAGATGCACATTAATGAATGCCAGCCAGGATCCCAGTGCAGGCCAGGATCCCAGTGCAGGTCTCTCTAAAGCCAGAGGCTGTGTGTGCGCACCCCCTAAAGCATTAGGTGGCTGACAAAGCAGACATACAGAGTGATAACTAACCCTGCTGAGCTGGTAGGTTTTAGCTGCCCACTTACCTAGTTGACAGTACTTAAGTGATTTGAGAGATTGAGAATCTGAAAGGGGAAGCAGACAGGTCGTGGTTTATGATGGCCCTAACAGGGGGTTATGATTGCTGTGATTAGTGTTGGAGAAAGCAAGGGTGGAACTTTTTTTTTTTTTTTTAAGATTTATTTATTATGTATACAGTCTTCTGCCTGCATGCCAGAAAAGGGCACCAGATCACATTACAGATGGTTGTGAGCCACCATGTGGTTGCTGGGAATTGAACTCAGGACCTCTAGAAGAGCAGTCAGTGCTCTTAACCCCTGGGCCATCTCTCCAGCCCAAGGGTGGAACTTTTAAAAAGTAAAATACATTTACTTTTTTCCTTGTATGGATGTTTTGCCTACATGTATGTCTGTGCCCCATAAGTGTGCAGTACCTGCAGAGGCCAGAAGAGGGCGGTGGACCCCCACACACACCTGAGTTGTAGATGGTTGTAAGCGTTATGTGGTTGCTGGAAATAGAAGTTAGTTCTTCTGGAAAAGCAGTCAGTGCTCTTAACTGCTGAGCCATGTCTCCAGCCCCTACATTTATTATTTTATTGTGCTTGTGTGCCCAGGTGCCACATGTGTGTGTAGAGGTCAGGGGACACCTTGCAGGAGTTGGTTCTGGTCAGGCTTGGTATTAGGTGTTTTTGCCTATTGACCACCTTACTGTCTTCAAAGATGGGACTTTGCGAGTTGTTGCTGACTAGCCTTGGTGGCCTTGAGGTTGAGTCAAGCCTCTTTCTCTCCCTGCTCTCCCTCTTGGTACTAGAAATTGAGACCAGGATTTTAAATGCTTGAGCATGTGATGTGCTGTTTGTTGAATTCCATCCTCATGCCCAAGTCCTCATACCCTTTTATTATTATTACTATTAATTCTATATGTATGGGTGTTTTGTCACTTGTATGTTTGTGCGCCAGCTGCATGTTGTGGCTCCGGAGGCCAGAAGAGGTTGTTGGATTCCCCAGAACTGCAGTTGTAGAAGGGTGTTAGTTCCAATGTAGATGCTGGGAATTGAACCCAGGTCCTCTGGAAAAACAACCAGTGCTCTTACCCACTGAGCCATCTCCCCAGGCAACCCCCACCCTAGGCCTTTTTATTTTATTTTTTCCGGTTTTCGAGACAGGGTTTCTCTGTGGCTTTGGAGGCTGTCCTGGAACTAGCTCTTGTAGACCAGGCTGGCCTGGAACTCACAGAGATCCTCCTGCCTCCCGAGTGTTGGGACTAAAGGCGTGAGCCACCATCGCCTGGCTTTTATTTTTTTAAATGTAATGGAGGCCGTCCTCTGTGTCTGAAGGTTCTGCATCAGATTGAACTGACTTGAATGAAAGTTACTCTGCGGAATGAGCTGTAATTTGGTGGCAGAGTATATGTTTAGCGAGCATAAAACCCTGCATATTTAATCTCTAGCATTAAGGAAAGGAAAAAAGATGATAGGGTGGTTTCTGCTTATAATCCCAGCGTTATGGAGGCTGAGGTAGGTTTGTCTGCTTGCTGTGGGCAGCGAGTCCTCATTCTCTAGGCCTTGGCTCCCTCATTTATAAGATGAGGTCAGGTTCACCGCAAGACCTCCAATCCTGTGTCTTCGGAAGCCCTGCTTTGTTCAGTAGGTGTGGCATTGGTTGATTGTATGCTGGGACTAACCCGGAACTCTGAGGTGGCCCTGGGGGACACGAGGTCGTCCTTTGTAGGCACCTTCTCATCCCTGAGTACAGCACCTGCTCCAGCGTCCCCTGGTAGGGACAAAGATCCTGTATCTCTCTGTGTTACTCCTGACTGTACAGGTTGAAGACTAGAGAACTTTTAGCAATGATTCACCCCCTGCTTCTCCTACCCTAGTGCCCAGCGCCTCAAGTTTCGGCTGAACCTGTATGAGCTGAAGGAAGGTCGGCAGATCAAGCCTTACACCCTCATGAGCATGGTGGCCAACCTCCTGTATGAGAAACGGTGAGTGAAGCAAGACTGGCGGTGGGGTGGCTGGGGGTGGGGGAGGTTCAGACGCTTAGTTATTAGGCAGAATGCTGTGGAGTGTTATTGTGGGGACAGTTTCTCCCCTTACTCACCTTCCCTCCCCGCCTCATTCCGTCCTGTCTGAGACAGTCTGACTGTAGCCATGGCTGGCCTGGAACTCATATACACTAGGCTCCTCGAGGTTATCCGCCTTGAGGCCTGCTGTCCCATTCATTCTCGCTTGCAGCACAGTGCCCTTTTTTGTTATTGTTGTTTGTTTTGTTTCACTGTGGTAGCTGTCCTGGAACTCACTCTGTAGACCAGGCTGGCCTCGAACTCACAGAGATCCACCTGCCTCTGCCTTCTGAATGCTGGGATTAAAGGTGTGCACCACCATCCACTGGCTGAGCACTTGTAATTCTTGTAGTAGACCCATGTTTGATTCCCAGCACCCCCAGACTAGCTCACAACAGTCTGTGACTCTAGTTGTAGGAGATCTGATGCCCTCTTCTGGCATCTGTGGGTACTGTATGCATGTGGTGGACAAGACATACATGCAGGCAAAAACACTCACACATCAAATAAAGATTTTAAAAAATTGTAAAATAAGATTGTTTCTAATTTAAATAAAAAATATTTTTTAAAAAGATAAAATCTAAAAAAAAGTTGAAGATCATCGTATGTCAGGATGATACAAGTTTAAATATCTTGTAAAATTGATGCTCAGGATGCTTAAGAAACTCAAATTTTAATAAAAGAAATAAGTTTGCAGCGGGATGTGGTGACAAAGGCCTTTAGGGAGGCAGAGGCAGCGGGGGAGTCCCTGAGTTTGACACCAGCTTGATGAGTTCCAAAGAAACCCTGTCTCAAAAACAAAAACAAAAACAAAAAAACCCCTAAAAAATAAATAAAAAGTACAAACCCAGGAGAGGACACACAGGTAGTTTCTACTGGGACTCCATTCAGTATTTTTTGTTTGTTTGGTTTTGGTTTTTTGTTTTGTTTTGTTTTTGGTTTGTTTGTTTGTTTGTTTTTTGTCTGTTTTCTTTTTGAGACAGGATCTCTGTGTAGCCCTGGCTGAACTAGAAATCACTTTGTAGACCAGGCTGGCCTCAAACTCAGAGAGGTGCTCCTGCCTCCCAAATGTTGGTATCAAAGGTGTGTGGCACCATGCCCAACTTGCAGTTGTTCATTAAGATCCCAGAGGGTTTTGTTAGTAGTCCAGGCTGGTATCCAGCTCGATCCCCCTGCCTCTTTTGAGTACCAGGACCAGATATGTGCCACCAAACCCAGCTACTTTTGGTTTTTTAAACTTTCCTGCAGTATTGGGTTGAGCTCCAACACTGGGTTCCATGTATGCTGGGTATGTTCTCTGCCAGTGAGCCACACCCTGGCCCAGTCTCAAATCCTTTTTCTATAGACGCAGAGGTGTAAATGCTCAGATCGGGAGTACAATCATGGTGGGACTTCGGGTGGTAGTGAAGATGAGAGGCAGAGTTCCCAACGGAATACTAGGGGGGCATCGAGGGCCAGGAGGAAGAGAAGTCAGAGGGGGTGAACATACCTTACAACATTGCCGGGAGAAGGGGAATGGGCTGCACAGGGCCAGCCCCTCCCTCAGTAGCCTCCCTTGTCTGAACAGATGAGTGTGTGAAAACCAGTTCTCTTGAACTCTGGACTCTCTCTCACCCTGGCCACAGGTTTGGTCCCTACTATACAGAGCCTGTCATTGCTGGGTTGGACCCGAAGACCTTTAAGCCCTTCATTTGCTCTCTAGACCTCATCGGCTGCCCCATGGTGACTGATGACTTTGTAGTCAGTGGTACCTGCTCTGAACAAATGTATGGGATGTGCGAGTCTCTCTGGGAGCCCAACATGGTGAGTTAGCAACACCCAGCAAGGCTGGCCTCTGAACCCGAGCCTTCATAGACATGTGTTTGTGCAGCAGGAAGTGGAGGGGAAGGCGTGGCAGGCCACAGCTGCTGCTCCCTCCATTTGAGAGTTTCCAGCCTTTCCACCTGGGCTGGCCCGCCAGGAGGAGAGCAGCCTCTGTTGACCCACCCTGGTCACACGTTTACTGGGTTTCCGGGGTCCTCCCCTATTCCCCTATGACTGGCAGCAACAAGTTTTCTCTGTGTATCAGCTCTGACTGTCCTGGAACTCACTCTGTAGACAAGCCTGGCCTCGAACTCACAGATCCACCTGCCTCTGCCTCCCAAGTGCTGGGTCGAAACCAGTCTTACATAAGTGTGTCAGTCCTCTTCTGACTGATGACGTTCTGTTCTGCTCTCCATTTACCTCAGCTGTGAATGGTACCATTCCTCTGAGAGGGAATGAGAAACTAGAGCTGCGCCTCATAGGGAGGTACTGAATGCACTCTTCTGCTCTGCAGGCTGGGTGAAGCCAAGTCCAAAGTGGCCTCAGAGGCTTACTGCCTTTAACAAGGGAAGTCATTCAAATGGCTGTTCACACGCATAGAAGAGGGGGAAGAGGACAAAGCAGGCCTGGGGGCCAGCAGAACAGCCCGTCCTGGGGTACAGGCAGGGCCAGAGTACCTGTGAGTAGGAGAAAGCTGTGGTGAAGTGAGGCTGGAGATGAAGGGTAAGACGGGACCTTGAGCACACGCAATATTTACATGCTTTCCTTCGGTGGAAGGACCCTGAGGGATCCAGGCTACAGCTTGCTGTGATGGGTTGTGTTCACTCATCTCTAGGAGATGCTGAGGTCCTGACTGGGCACAGGAGGGCAGCCAGAGTTGAGGCAGTGAGTCCCAAGGGGGAGAATTGAGGAGAGGGGGCTGGTTTGAGGAGGGGGCTGGTGAGATTGGATGGGTTGAGTTTTGACATATCTGTGGGTCATGCAGGACATCTCAGGCTGCTGAGAAGCACACCTGAACCAAGCAGAGCTCCTTTTTCTTTTACAATGGAGGAACTGAAGCCTGTCACTGGATATAATTATGACACTTGCCCAAGATGGCACTTTGAGGGTTGAAATGTTTTCTTCATCCTTTTTGTTCCTGAGGAAGGAGCTGAGAAGTTCCCATAACCAAGGAACCATCCCTCACACCAGGCTGGCAGGGCCTAAGTAGGGCAGCTGGAGTCCAGAAAACAAGAGGGTTGAGAAGGAACACATCCCAGGTCTGAGAGCTTTCCTCTGTTGGCAGGATCCAGAACACCTGTTTGAAACCATTTCCCAAGCCATGCTGAATGCTGTGGACCGGGATGCTGTATCGGGCATGGGCGTCATTGTCCACATCATGTGAGTATGATTGGAAGACGTCTAGAACTTCACAGACACTTGCTCGCCTTGTAAGCCCTCATCAGGTGTCAGCTCAGAGAGGTGCCATTGGAAGCAGAGCATGGTGACAGGGGCAAGGTGGGGGGCGACATTTATATTCTCTCTCCCATGGGGGAGGCTGAGGCAAGAGGATTTTGAGTTCAAGATTAGCCTGAGTTAAACAGGAAAACCCTTTCTCAAAAAAAGGAAGAGGCCAAGTGGTGGTGGCGCACACCTTTAATCCCAGCACTCGGGAGGCAGAGGCAGGTGGATCTCTGTGAGTTCGAAGCCAGCCTGGTTTACTGAGGGAACATCAAAGCTACAGAGAAACCCTGTCCTGAAAGAAAGAAAAAAAAGGAAGAGAGGGACAGAAGGAAGGAGTGAGCCAACAATAAGCCCAGATAGCAGCATGAATGCTTTGTGCAGTAGGCACTTGGGTGAGCTTAGACTCTCCAGTCCTCAGCTGGTGATAACCTGTGACCCCAAGTCTGTCACCTTTCCTAATGGTGTCCCCAAAGTTTCAGAGATGACCATGGGCAGCAACTTCCTGCAGACTGCATTGCTGGTGGCTCTGCATCCTCCACATGCCCTCTAGTCTACAGCCCTCGAACTGTGTGCATGGTTCACGTCCCACATCCCAGTCCCCAGCCAGACCTGAGATGCTTGCTCTCTATTTGTTTAAGGCTATCACCAGGAACAGTGTCCCGTCTCCTAGTGGGACCTGTTTACTCCAACACCACTTGTTCCTTAGGCCTGGGAAGGGGGGGGGGGTGTTCTGGTCCTTTAGAGGGTGTCTCAGTCCAGCACAAACCGTCTCTGGAGAAAACCTCCCCCTGCCCTGCCCTGCCCCCTTCATAATGGTCTGTAGGGCAGCAGGTGCCAGGCAGACATTTCCCATTCTTACAGCTGAGGGTCAGAAGGGAGGCAGGCAGGTGAGAACAGTATACATGATTGTGTGTGTGTGTGTGTGTGGTTTTTCTCTCTTGGCAGTGAAAAGGACAAGATCACCACCAGGACGCTGAAGGCCCGGATGGACTGACCCTGTATTCTGGTCCCAGTTTCCCTTTTGTTGTTTTTCTTTTTAATAAAATTGCCTTTCTTTCACTCCTACTTGTCTTTGTTCCTGCAGCTTTGTCCCCCATCTTGAAAAACCCAGAAAGGGGGGGAAAAACTTTCTGAATGAGAAGGTCTGGGATGAATTAAGAGTTTTGTTTCTGAATCTCAGGTGCCACTGATGATGGCTGGTCCAGGTCCACATTGAGAGCTACTAAACTAAACTGTGTGCATGTGTGCGCTGGGGTTGGAACCCAGGATCTTGCACATACTAGGCAAGCAGTCTGTCACTGAGAAACACCCGAAGCCCAAGTACTAAACTTTATAGATGGAGAGCTGGAGGCACACAGGGATGCCCTTTTTCAGTGCCACACAGCCAGTTGGGATATATGGCTCTAGCCATTGTCTTATCCACAGCTCAAGTGAGGGAAGGGATATGGTACTTGGTATTGTTAACTGGCAGGCATCCCACCCCGTGCTATGAGCTCAACATTGCTCAGTAATTGCATCTCGAGTGGGCCATTGCCATATTGTTTCTCCAAACCATGCACTGATTTTGCCGGAACTGCCTCTAAAACTGGGACAAAAACAATTCTAATTCTGAAAAGGGGTGGGTTGTATCATCAAAGGATTCACATACCAGATGTACACAAAACTTTTTGAGTTTTATTTTGTCCTCCGGTTGGAGTCTCATTTTAACACGCATGCATTTTAAAACAGCAACAAGGGCTTGAACTGTTCAGAGCAGACATTAGACAAGCACAGGGGTGAAAATTCCTATTTAAAAAAATGGAACTTGCAGCCAGAAATGGAGAAGTCACATGTGGTGGGTGGTACTTTAATCCTTCGGTCCCAAAGGTGACTCCAGACTTTATTCACATTTTGTATGTTCAATGTTCTGACCTGCTGCCAAGATGTGCCGAGCAGACGGGCTCCACCTAAATGTATGGGCTCCCACCTCACAAAATGGTTGTGGGCAAGTGACAGGCTCTTTTAGTGTCTCCCAGCCCCCTTTCTGGTGTCTCAACCTGTTGAAGGACAGCTGAGTGTCTTTCATTTCCCTTTGAGTCACTCTTCCTAAGTGGCATATTTCAGAGGAGGACTGGGACCATGGCTGGCAGATTTGGGGCAGCTGTCTAAATGTGTTTCCCTTTGGACCCAAACCCCCATTACTGCCACAAAGAGGGGAGGTCTCTAAACTCAGGACACCACACACGGAGCTCTGAGGACTGAATGCATTGTCCTTTGTGCCCGAAACACTCTGGAGTAGGTCAAGTGCTGGAACAAACTAACGCTTTTCCCTCTCAACCTGAAGTGATAAAAAGACAATGGGGGTGGGGGGGGGTTGGCTACCGGGAAAGTCCTGGGTCCTTTGGGTCCACCTCCCCAGGCAGGCCTGGCACACTGTGAGGAGGGGAGGGCTCCGCAGGACTCCAGTCTCCTGCCTTGAGCCCTGCTAGGGGACCTGTTCAGGCCCAAAGCCCAGGATGAAGCAAAGTGACTTGGGGAGGGGAGAGGAAGAGCTGCCTGGGGGGTGGGGGACTATAGTGCCACTGAGAACAGCCTGGGGGCCACTCATGGCGCCAGCCACAGACCAGTAACCCCTGAGCTAGATAAGGAGAGAATGAGCACTGCAGCAGAGCCAAACCCCTGGCCCCGCCCCGCATGCTGACACAGGGAGGGGCTTAGACTGGGAACACAGCCTGAGGCCATTACTAAGTGTCAGTTTTCATAGTAGCCCTCACTTGAGCTGCATGTGAGACACACTTCCTCAGCTTCACACTTTCCACAGGAGGGATGGGGACCAGAGAAGTTGTGACTGGAGCCACACAGTAAGTGGCTGGATGAGGAACTGGGATGGGGTTCCCTCCCTTTCCCAAATCCAGGCCTCACCCAATTGTCTGGGTCTTTCTGCTGAAAGTTCTATTCCTGGAAGACCCAGAAGGATTCTGGATGCCATAAGACGGTTTGGCCGTTCTTGGCCCTGAGGAGTGAAGTTAAGGGTCTCAACACCTGCTGTCCAGAAAGTGAATGGTGGGACTCCGAAAAGAGGAAGCATATAGATTGTGTGTGTGTGTGTGTGTGTGTGTGTGTGTGTGTGTGTGTGTGTGTGTGTGTGTGTGATCATTTTGAGATTGAAGCCCAACAGCACATCTTTGTCACAAAGAGAAAGAAAACTTATATGAACCAAGATAAATAGCTTTTAAACATATGAATGTCAAAGGAATCAGAGGGCCAAACCCAAGGTTTTGAAGACAGCACAGAGAATGACTGAAAACACAACATAAAGTCCACCAAACCACAGCTCAATTAGTTTGACCCACTCAACAATACTGTCAGGAAAACAGAGCATTTGAAACAGAATGCTACTTTTCAAAATTGTAAACAATATACAAAAAAAAAAAAAAAACCCACAAAACTCAATGTTAAACAAGTTAGATACCCGGTAGTTGCTTTGATAAGATTGTTACACTTTCATATGCATGACAACAGGATCCGCCAGGAGCCTGGCTTCCAAGCTTGGGGCTCCTGGGAGCAGATCCAGATTTTTCACTCTTGATTGTGGGGTGGGGAAATCACTGTCCAGACATTATTCCTATATAACCCTCTCCTAAATTAAAAACATTTCTCCATGAACCACATGGTTCTGAGTACTTCCCCAAGACCCTGACGGCTCTGCCCCCAGAACCTCATCTATGCTCTTCTTGGGAAGGAGTGTGGCCCTCACCTGCCTCACCATGGGCTTCCACTCAATGTGGTGGCCCTAGAAAAAAGAAGCCCAGACTGTCATCTTGCTTCCTTTCTTAGTGCTGGGTAGAGAGGACACTGCACAATGGCTCCAGCTCCAAAGCTGAGCTCGGCTGGTTTGGGAGCAGTCACAGGAAATCATCTATTCACCCGAGATAGTTCCACAGACCCGCTTCACGTCTTTGGGGTTATCTACACATTTTCCATCTCATCCTAAATTCCTGATTCCTTCTGAGGGGTTGGGAGGAGGTAGGAATGTACCTCTCCCAGTGAAGGCCAACGGGCCCATTTTTTCTTTCTGGCCACCAGTTGCTCTGGTGGCATTAGAATGACTTGTATAGCTCCCTTCTGAGGCCCTGGGCCAGGATCCTGAAGGAGGATGCAGGGTGTGGCTCTTTCCGAGGAGGCCTGTAGACAGATCCCAAGTTCAGAAAGGGTGAGGGGGCAACAAGGAAACCAGCCCCGAGGCTGGGGATGGGTCGAGCCCCACAAGTGGCCTCCAGACAGGCTTTCCTGGGTCACATCCTCAAGTGACTCAAGCAACCTCGGGTGGAGCACCTTGCTGGCTGAAGCTGTCCAGGTGAGAAGTCACAGGCACAGGGGGCCAGACACCTACACGGTAGGCCGGGGCTTGGAGTGGTGTCTCTGCAGTGAGCACCCGGGTACTTAGGGCTCTGCCCCTGACCACATGCCGCTTACAGGTGACTGCACGAAGTGGTACAGATGCACACGACCCCGTTTGACACGTCTTAGTTTCTGGGATTTTCCCAAAGGGAAACAGCCATTGAAACACAGGTCCTGATAAATGTGAGACGCTTTCTAGTTTCCCTTGAGCCAGTGGGAGGCAGGCTTGACAGACATTGAAATTCCAGGTCAGAGGTGCGGGTGGCTGGGGTGGAGCACTGGGCTCTTTGAGAACCAGCTGTCTGAGGGCCCAGCTGCTTTCTGGTCACTCACCATCTCATGAAGTTGAACCTGTTCCCCGCTGAGGCCTCTGACTCTGGTCCAAGATGTCAGGGTCAACCTGCCATTTTCTTCTGCGAGGGCAGGATGGAGGAGTGACTGTAACACTTCACTTGGATCCAAGGTGGAAACATGGAGGGAACTATGCACAATACTCCAGGAAATTAAAAAGTCCTTCTAGCTGAGATCCAAACATGGCTGACTGAGGTGTCTGACCTCTTCTCATAGTGTCAGAGCAACTGTGTTCATGGCCCTTGGGCCAGTCTTAACTGAAGGGAACTGAGGGCCTGATAGGAATAGGGAAGGTGGCTAGGGTGGTGACATAGAGCAGTATAAATAGCAAACCTGGAGCAATGAATTTAAGAAACAAACCCAAATAAACCCACAAAAGTCATCTCTAGCCCCAAGGTATCGTCAAAGGTTACAAGATGCCAAAGAGGGAGCCCCATTTTAACCAGGGACAAAAGGGGCCTATCAAGGGTGAGCAGGAAGTAAGACTACATCCTGTGAACAGCATGTCCCGTCCCCTCCCTCCCTCCCTCCCTCCCGGCTAGACTCGCTCTGTGTCACACCCTGCAGTCCCTTTCCTAAAGGCCTCCTGACCCCCCTCTGCTCCCTACCCTCCCTTCTAGCCCTCTCCCGATCCCCGACCCCTTGTCCAGCAGTCTGGCCCTGGCCGAAGGTAGAGACGACTACGTCAGGATGTTGGACATGAACTCATTGAAGCGTTTAGAGTACTGCTCCGGGTTCACAGTGGAGATCTCAGCCCCTGCCTGAAACATACGAGATGCAGACAAGCATCAGCTGCTCAGAAGACCAGAGGTGACAACTCAAAGGCACCCACTCTTCTGACTCTTCTGGAGCCTTTCTATCTCTCTCTCTCTCTCTCTCTCTCTCTCTCTCTCTCTCTCTCTCTCACACACACACACACACACACACACACAAAGCAAACAAACAAGAAAAAACAATGACCCCCAACCACAAAATTATTTCATTGCTACTTCATAACTATAATTTTGCTACTGTTATGAATCATAATGTAAATAGCTGATCAGTGACCTCCAAAGTGTTGCAACCCCCGGCTGAGAACCATTGTCTTAGACAAGAAACAATTTTTTCTAAAGATAGTTTTGGATGTGTGGCCCGTGCTAACCTTGACTTACATAGTCATTAGGCCATGTTATATTCAGCATCAGGAATCACCACACTGGGCAGGCCACCTCAGGAAGTGGCTTATGTGTCATGTCAGAGTTACCGGGGCCCACTCCTCTGACTGATGTACCCTCTGAGGCAGTAGAAAGGCAATGTGGAGGCGGCAGGAAAGCCCTGATCTCTGTGAGGGCAATGTGTGGAGAGCAGTAGCTACTAGCCCACGGAGAACCTGGCCTGTGGGGAGCAGTGTGAGCAGTGTAAACAAGGCTATTCTCGGCTATCTAACAAGCTGCATAACATGCCCAGCAGCCCTGGGGAAAAGGAACTGGCAGCCTGGACCCAAAGGCCAGGCAACTCCCGGGAAAAACAAGTTGTGTTTATTACCTGGCTAGGGGAGGGAATAGAGCACAAAGCAGGCAGTGGGGAGCACGGGGAAGGCAGTGGGGAGCACAGGGAAGGCAGTGGGGAGCAAAGGGAAGGCAGTGGGGAGCACAGGGAAGGCAGTAGGGAGCACGGGGAAGGCAGTGGGGAGCACGGGGAAGGCAGTGGGGAGCACACAGGAAGGCAGTGGGGAGCACACAGGGAAGGCAGTGGGGAGCACAGGAAAGGCAGTGGGGAGCAAAGGGAAGGCAGTGGGGAGCACACAGGGAAGGCAGTGGGGAGCACAAAGCAGGCAGTAGGGAGCACGGGGAAGGCAGTGGGGAGCACAAGGGAAGGCAGTGGGGAGCACAAGGGAAGGCAGTGGGGAGCACACAGGGAAGGCAGTGGGGAGCACAGGGAAGGCAGTGGGGAGCACACAGGGAAGGCAGTGGGGAGCACACAGGGAAGGCAGTGGGGAGCACAGGAAAGGCAGTGGGGAGCAAAGGGAAGGCAGTGGGGAGCACACAGGGAAGGCAGTGGGGAGCACAAAGCAGGCAGTAGGGAGCACGGGGAAGGCAGTGGGGAGCACAAGGGAAGGCAGTGGGGAGCACAAGGGAAGGCAGTGGGGAGCACACAGGGAAGGCAGTGGGGAGCACAGGGAAGGCAGTGGGGAGCACACAGGGAAGGCAGTGGGGAGCACACAGGGAAGGCAGTGGGGAGCACAGGAAAGGCAGTGGGGAGCACACAGGAAGGCAGTGGGGAGCACACAGGAAGGCAGTGGGGAGCACAGGAAAGGCAGTAGGGAACACGGGGAAGGCAGTGGGGAGCACACAGGGAAATCAGTAGGGAGCACAAAGCAGGCAGTAGGGAGCACGGGGAAGGCAGTGGGAGCATAAGGGAAGGCAGTGGGGAGCACAAGGGAAGGCAGTGGGGAGCACAAGGGAAGGCAGTGGGGAGCACACAGGGAAGGCAGTGGGGAGCACAGGAAAGGCAGTGGGGAGCAAAGGGAAGGCAGTGGGGAGCACACAGGGAAGGCAGTGGGGAGCACAGGAAATGCAGTAGGGAGCACGGGGAAGGCAGTGGGGAGCACACAGGGAAATCAGTAGGGAGCACAAAGCAGGCAGTAGGGAGCACGGGGAAGGCAGTGGGAGCATAAGGGAAGGCAGTGGGGAGCACAAGGGAAGGCAGTGGGGAGCACACAGGGAAGGCAGTGGGGAGCACAGGGAAGGCAGTGGGGAGCACACAGGGAAGGCAGTGGGGAACACACAGGGAAGGCAGTGGGGAGCACAGGGAAGGCAGTGGGGAGCACACAGGAAGGCAGTGGGGAGCACACAGGAAGGCAGTGGGGAGCACACAGGGAAGGCAGTGGGGAGCACAAGGGAAGGCAGTGGGGAGCACACAGGGAAGGCAGTGGGGAGCACACAGGGAAGGCAGTGGGGAGCACAGGAAAGGCAGTGGGGAGCACAAGGGAAGGCAGTGGGGAGCACACAGGGAAGGCAGTGGGGAGCACAAGAGGCAAGGCAGTGGGGAGCACAAGGGAAGGCAGTGGGGAGCACAAGGGAAGGCAGTGGGGAGCACACAGGGAAGGCAGTGGGGAGCACAGGAAAGGCAGTGGGGAGCAAAGGGAAGGCAGTGGGGAGCACACAGGGAAGGCAGTGGGGAGCACAGGAAATGCAGTAGGGAGCACGGGGAAGGCAGTGGGGAGCACACAGGGAAATCAGTAGGGAGCACAAAGCAGGCAGTAGGGAGCACGGGGAAGGCAGTGGGGAGCACACAGGGAAGGCAGTGGGGAGCACACAGGAAGGCAGTGGGGAGCACACAGGAAGGCAGTGGGGAGCACACAGGAAGGCAGTGGGGAGCACACAGGAAGGCAACCAGGCTGCTCTTTCTCTCTTTTGGGAAGAAGGCCACAACCACATTCTCAGGCATTCTGAGGAGGGTGCAGATGTACTTCATTGGGCTGGGCCCCGGAAAGAAACCTGAGAACTCACCCCATGTTTCACTGTTTTGGCAGCATGTGCGGCTTTCTTCTTAGCATCATACGGTGTGAGGATATCAATGATGGCCATGAAATAGACCTCCTTCTTAGGGGCACCTGCATGGAGAAGACAACAGGTGGCTGGGGCACACCCATAACCCCTGGAAACAAGCTTTCTTACAGTCACATCTTCTTGGACCTTCAGCCAGACAGCCTGAGAGGGGACACAGACCTGAGAAAAGGAACCCCAGGTTCCAGTTCTCAGAGAGTGACCTTAAACAGAAGCCTGGCAGAGGGAGGTGGCAAGTCAGCAATGAATGAGGCAGGGGTGCAGACACCCCAAATCCCAACACTGAGCAGAAGCATTCGGGGCTGGCTGGGCAGAGTGGCACAGCTCCTACTTACTTTCATGGCTTTTCATGGCATAGACGTCGACAGAGGGGTCGAACTCGCCTGGTCCAAAGAACCGGGGGAAGCTGAGGAGGTTGCCAGGGCTATCTGGAGGTGTGCCGTAGGAGCAGAGCAGGCTGCCGCCCACCCCATCATTCTCACACTCCTCGTCCTCGGCTCGTTCTTCCACCTCCATCTCCTCCTGCTCTGCCCGGTCCACATCGTGGATGCCCACCAGCAGACTGTAGTCCATGATCTTCAACTGAGCAAGGAACTACGGAGGGGAGAACAGGAAGATGGAAGGAAGGGTTATATGGGAGGTCGCAGTGGCATCTAGGAGGAAAGAAAGCAATCCTTTCAATTCATTTCTACACAGGCTTCAAAAATGGAGCAGGAGTAAGACACTGGTGTCTACTGTGAGAGCGGTGTCTAAGGACAGGCACTCGCTCAGCAGGACAAGGGGGTTTAAGGCTGGCAGTGGGGTGAGGACTCCCTGAGGACAGACACAAGGTTGCAGCTGCAAGATGAAGAGGAGCTGGACAGACACAGGCCATAGGGTAGAGGTCAAAGTGCTCACTGCCAGAGGAAGAGCTGCTGGAACCATCTGGGAGGACAGACGTAAAGGCATTGCTGAGCTGGGCAAAGGGTGGTGCAGCCCAGCGGCTTGTCTCTAAAACCACAACTCTCAACTGCTTCTGAGTCCTAAGCCAATGTAGCACACTGGGACTCAGAATTGTTTTTCCAGCCGGGTATGGGAAAAAATGCACAATTTTTTTTTCCCCAGCACTCTGGAGCCAGAAGCAGAGAAATCTACCTGAGTCTGAGGATAGTTTGGTCTACGCAATGTGCTCTAGGTCACCCCCAACCCCAACCCAACAAGAGAGAGAGAGAGAGAGAGAGAGAGAGAGAGAGAGAGAGAGAGGACTGCCTCAAAACAAAAAAGAATTTTTTTTGTTTGTTTTTTTGAGACAGTGTTTCTCTGTGGCTTTGGAGGCTGTCCTGGAACTAGCTCTTCTAGACCAGGCTGGTCTTGAACTCACAGAGATCCGCCTGCCTCTGCCTCCCGAGTTGGGATTAATTAAAGGTGTGCGCCACCACTGCCCGGCCAAAAAAGAATTTTTAAAAATGTATTTAATACATGGGGCTAAGCTTAAAAGTTGGCTCAAAAGTTAAAAGTATTGTCTGAGCTGGGCGGTGGTGGCACATGCCTTTAATCCTAGCATTCCAGAGGCAGAGACAGGCCAATCTCTAATTCAAGGCAAGCTTGGTATAAAGAGCAAGTTCTAGGACAGGCAAGGCTACACAGAGAAACCCTGTCTCAAAAAACCAAACCAAACCAAACCAAAACAAAACAAAACAAAAAAACCCAAAATGCAACTCCAGTCATCAATCTTCACTGTAGGTCAAAAGAAGCCATGTGTATCAGGGAAGAATTCTGGACCCTCCCCTGGGGAAATAGGGAGTCAGAACCAGGGAATGTATGGTTGGAGGGCCGTAAACAGCTGGTTTCCCATCACTCTAATGCTAGATATGGGAATTCCATGTGTGATGTGACTATAAAGACACAGAGGGGAAGCATTCCATACTGGGTTACAAATGCCCCACTGGTAAAACGGCATGTGTTGTTGCTAGAATGAGAATGGCCCCCAAGGGCCCATATATTTGAATACTTGGTCCCCAATTGATAGAATTGTTTGGGAAGGACTAGGGGGTGTGGCTTTGTTGATAGAGGTGTGTCACTGTGGTGGGCTTTGAGGTTTCAAAAGACCTGTGCCATTCCCATCATGCTCTCTGCCTCTGGATTGTGGGTAGATGTGAGCACTCAGCTGTTCCTGCCACCATGCCTTTGTTCTGCTGTCATGGACTCTCACCCTCTGATACCGTAAGCCCAACTAAAGGCTTTCTTTAGAAGTTGCCTTGGTCATGGAGTTTCATTACAGCAATAGAAATGTACCTAGTACAGTATGCCCTTGTGGAATGCCCATCTGTACAGGCTTGAGGCGTGACTCACGCTGACACCACCGGCATCCCTCAGCCCACCACCCGTCCCATGCACTCCCTGCAACAACGAGCTCCATTTTTTGAAGGTTAAAGAGGTTCTGCCTCTAGTACCTCAACGTCCCGCTTTAGTTTTTCTAGGAAGTTCTTTTTACTCTCTTCTCCCACGTGCAGCTTCTGCCCTTCATTGAGGAAGTCATTATCTTTGAATGTTGGCAAATCCTTGGCCTGGGAGAACAACAGCACAGTCAAGTTGCGCAGGCTGACTCACTTGCCCGGGTAGAATGGGCTGTTCTGCTGGGGGCAGTGTGCGGAGGGGAAGGGTCCTTTACACAAGACGCTCAGCAACAGCACTGGAGCTGACAGACTCACAGCAAATGTGTCTGGTATCACAGGACTGAGCAAAGGATCTTCTCCTGCTGAGCCAGGACCACACCAGAACGCAGGGAGCTATTAACTGATTCAGGCTGGACTGTGGCCTAGAAGCCTTTTTCATCCCAGCAGAACCACAAAGAACCCAGCAAAGGCAAAAGCAGTAAGATGCTGTGTATGCCAAGGAGAGGCAGGCGCCTGATGACACACAGCATTGCATGGTGACAGACTGCATGTTTGGGAGCTGGGCTGGGGGTCACAGGGGAGAGGACAGATGGCCAGCAGAAGGTGTTACCAATTGCAAGCGACCCTTCAACCCCGCTCAGCACCAACCTACCTTTTCCTTGTCACTTGCTTCTCTGGCAACAGTAGAACCCTGGAAGGACAAAAGCCATCAAAAGTCCCGCTGAGTTGAGGCAAACTCCCTCTGCAGATGCACATGTGTGCAAATGGGAGTGCAACATACACGCACATGTGTTAGGGGCCAGAAGTAGACATCAGGTGTTTTCTGCTTCTTGTTTGTTTTGGCTTTTTGAAACGGTTTCTCTGTGTACCTGGCTGCCCTGGAACTCACTATGTAGATCAGGCTGGCCTCAAACTCACAGGGATCTGCTTTCCTGCCTCCCCAGTGCTGGGATCTCTGTTTTGTTTTTTTGTTTGTTTGTTTGTTTGTTTTTTTGACAGTGTCTCTTACTGAACAGGGAGTTCACAGAGTTAGCTGGACTGACTGGCAAGTAAGCCCCAGTGACCCTCCTGTTTCTGCTTCTTGAGATGAGAAGTGAACAACCCTACACTTGGCTTTCACTTGGGAGGTGGAGACTGAACTCAGGTCCCCAAGCTTTCACAACGAGCACTCTACACACTGAGCCATCTCATTAGCCCCTGAGGCAAACTCCTTTGAACATGCAATGTACACTAGACACTATAGACACTATCAGGGACTGATATATATATGTAAATGGAAACAGACTGGCTGGTATCTTAGAGGGGCCAGAAGGCAGCCATGGCCCACTCTAGAACAGCCATTTATTGGGCTGACTGTGACTAAAAGACATGGCAGATGCTCAGTGAACAAGACTGCCCTGGAGACCTCAGCTCCCACTCTCCCTGAACTTTCCTTATAGCAGTGGTCAAAACATTCATCACCGTGGTACTAAGTGGTACAGGGAGAAGACACTCCAAGCATGAAATACAGGGCTGGGCCTGGACTGTGGAGGGGCGGCAGTGGCCCGGCCTGCTTCTAGAAGGGAAGCAGGAAGTGTTTAGTTAGGGGAAAGAGGAGGTGTGGAGGAGTACAGGGCTGCTGGGAGGGAAACTATTCAGACAGCATATATGAAATCCTGGCTAGGGGCAGGGGAAGGGCTGTGAGGTTACAAAGGAAGTGAGTGTGGCTGCAGCAGAGGGAGGGGACAGCGATGTGAGGTGACAGAAATCAGGAAGCCTGGTTTAAGAACAGAGTACCCCGCTTCAGAGCCTTAAGTGCATCCTTCTTTGTGTCTAGAAGTGCTGTCCCTTCATGGTGTCTGGACAAAAGCCAGAGTGTATGCATCAGCACAGCCTGTCCCCACTCCATTGCCCTCGGAGTGCACAAACCACAGACAGGAACTGAGGAGCACCAACTGTCACACACATATGGTATAACTAGGGCTTAAATAATCTCTTCGTTACTAGCACCTTGACTTCCAACAGTCTTCAGTCTACAATAACAAGGCACATCAACTCCAGAGTCACCTATCTCACTAACGTGTGTGCGCCAACCCTCCTGACACAAGAAGCTGGAGGAGCAACCTCTCCCGGCCTCGGAGAGAACAGTGGACACACAAGGGAACACAGAGCCCTTTACCTTGAGGTCATATTTGCGATGTACAGTAAGCCGATGACTGAACACATTCCTGGTGACCACCATGTATGTTTCCACACCATCCACAGTCAGGCGGTACATGCCCAGGAACTGTGGCAAGAGGGTATTGCCGTGACACTCCACTATGAACTAGAATGGAGAACGGGGGAGAGAGAAGGCTAAGGGGCAGGAAAGCACTTGGGATGATGGGGACGCTCCCAGACCAAGATGCTTTCTGAGATTCTACTTGTAGACTAGTGGTTTTCAAAACAGGCTCTCTAGGGGCTGGAGAGCGAGTTCAGCGGTTAAAAGCACTGTTCTTCTACAGGACTTCAGGAGAGCCAAATGACCCACAGCTCTGACTATAATGTCACATCGAAGACCAGAAGTTCCCTTTACATTTCCTGCTGCCTGGCTACCAGGCGTAGTGGTTAATTTTGATTGTAACCTAACTGGATTAAGAAGCACCTAAGAGGGAACAAGAGAAATGGCTCAGTGGTTAAGAGCACTGGCTGCTCTTCCAAAGAACCTGGATTAGTTTCCCAGAATCCAGATGGCAGCTCACAATTGTTTGTAACTCTAGTTCCAGGGATTCTGACACTCTTTTCTGGTCTTTCTGGGCACCAGGCACTCATATGATGCATATACATATATGTAGGCAAAATAGCCATGCACATAAACTTACTAATTTTTTAAAAAGTACCTAAGAGCCGGGTGGTTGCGCACGCCTTTAATCTCATCACTCAGGAGGCAGAGGCATGCAGATCTCTGTGAGTTTGAGGTTAGCTGGTCTACAGAGCCAGTTCCAGGACAGCCAGAGCTACACAGAGAACTCTATCTTGAAAAAAAACAAAGCCAAAAAATAAAAAAGTGCCTAAGAGATTAGTAAAACACACCTCTGGGGATAAAGGATATATGCCAGAGCCAATATGAACATGACGGCCTGACCTAAGGAATGGTCTACTGATGACACTGACATTACTGGCAAGTGGGAAAGGTAAGAGGCGGGAACAGCTGGAAGAAGTAGGTAACTGGAGGCGTGTCCTCAGGGGCTGTGTCTTGCTCTAGCCACTTCCTGCATGTCCTTTCTCTGCTTCCAGCAGGAAGTAAGCAGCTCTCCCTTGCTACACACTTCCAGCCCTGGGATACCCTGCCTGCGCTCAGCCAAAGGACTGAGCTCTCCAAAACCACATCCAAAACAGAGTCTTCCTCCTCCTCATTATTTTTTATTACATTTTGTTGATTTATTTTGCATGGCACTGCATGCCTGTGGAAGTCAGAGTACAACTTGTAGGAACTGGTTCTTTCCTTTCACCATGTGGACTGAACTCAAGTCATCGGACGTGGTGGTCTGGATGAGAATGTCCCTCATAGGCTCAGCTGTTTGGATGTATGGTCCTCAGTCGGTAGCACTATTTGGGTAGGGTTATGGGGTGTGGCCTTGCTGAAGGAAGTTTGTCACTGTAGATGGGAGCTGAGCTTTCAAAGCTACATGCCATTCCCAGTTTCTTCTCTTAGCTTTCCACTATTCCAGCTGCCAGGCCTGCCACCGCTGCTCGGCCATCATGAATGCTAATGGTCTGGAACTGTAAGCCCAAATAAACTCTTCTATAAGGAGCCTTAGTCATGGTGATTAGCACAGTAATAGAAAAGTAACTAATCTACTAATCTATCAGACTCGCTGGCAAACACTCTTACCCACTGTGACTGATCTCATAGGTCATAATCTTCTATCCTTTAAACTGTTTCGGTCAGGTATTGCGCCATAGTATTGAGAAAAGGAACTAATGCACAGGGAAGCACCTCCATTGCCAAAGTGTCCTCTTCCCCTCTCCCAACCCATCCTCCACAGCCCAGGCCTGGGACTCACCATACCTGGTGGTATTTCTTTAAGATGTTGTGCATCTCAGCTACGTCCTCACTTGACACAGTCTTGATGACAAAACGCCGGTCATAGGTGGTGAGGAAACGTGTGCCACACCTGCCTTGGCTGTCACTGTTGATAGGGGCACTGCGTGTCACTGAGTTCTGAGGAATCAAAATGAAAGAATTGATTTTGATGAGGAACACGGTATCTTTTTTTCCTTTTCTTTCCCACAGTGCTAGGAGGTGAACCCAGGGCCTTGTACATGCTACCCTAAGATTCTGAACACAGCTCTGAATCTTTTCCTTCAGACTGAATCGCTTAAAGACCAGCAAGTGCCAAGACTGAGGTCCCCATGGTGGACCTTCCCTAACCCCCTTTCACTTGGGGTGTTCACAGCCCTCTCTAAAATTTTCTCCAGATGATGAGAGTTGTTCCTACCCTTGACCTCAGACTAGGCTCTGAGGGTGATGTGACCATGCTGACCTAGTGAGTTCCAATCTTGACCCCCCACAAGCAATGTGGCCTCAAGTGAGCCATTGAAGTCTCCCTACTTGGATCACAGGGAGACAGACCAGGAGGACCATCTGAGTCTCTTAGGTAACAAAGCTTAGGAAAGATTCAAAAGGCCCACTACAGGAAGCAATGGGTATTTTTCTATTAATTGATCCCATCCCTTGAAAACACCTCCTAAGAAGAGAAGTTGGTCTCATCTCTCTTCCCAGTGCCTCCCTGGTATAGGCCTTGCTCATCTGTGTATGCTGGAAGGCAGTGCCAGGAGCCCCCGTGGCTGTGTCTTTGGTTCTCCTCGAGATCTGTATCCTGCCCAAAGAAGGCAGGACAGGTGAATGTGACAAGGGCATGTGGATTTTATGATGTAAGAGCCAGGATCCCTGCTGTCCCGGTTACTAAAAAGACACCCACTGGGATCTGCTTGCAGGAATGCTCTTTACCTAGCCCTTTCCCAATCTCATGAAGTCCTACTTGGTCACTTAATACAACCTTACAAAACCCTTTGGAGGGGCTGGAGAGGAAGCTTAGCAGTTTGAAATGCATACTGATCTTGCAGAAAACGGGAGTTTGGTTTCCAGTTACTCAACTGTACTCCAGGAGAATCCAATGCCTCTGACCTCCAATAGGCACCCTCACTCACACACACACACCCCTCTACACACACACAAACACACAGACAGACACACACACACACACAGAGTTAAAAATAAATCTTAATGATGGGACAGACTTAGTAGACTTCCCAGGGGAGGCCTTACCCTCTCCGAGGAGCAGATGGGAGTGTGTGTGGGGGTGGAAGGGGATCAGGAGGAGAGGAGGGAGGGGGAACTGGGATTGGAATGTAAAAAATAAATTAACAAAAAAAAATCTTAAAGAAAAATAAAAAAAGGGCAGGCATGGTGGCACACATCTGCACTTGGGAGACAGAGGTGGTGAGTTCAAGGCTAGCCTGGTCTACATAGCAAGTTCCAGGACAGCCAGAGTGCCATAATCAGTCAAAAACCAAAAGGAACAGAAAAATTGGTGGAGGCCCAGCACTGCCTTCACGGGGCAATATGGAGAGGTAGGGGACGCTGGGCATGCTGTAGTAAAGGTGCTAATTAAAGACACCCTGAGTCCCCAGTCCCCAGGTGGACAGGCTGTGTGAATGAGTTCTCCTCTCTCCCTGCCTGGCCCTGAAGTAGCAAGCCAGGTGGAGGGCGCAAACACAGCTCTGTCACCTTGTGTCCAGCGGCACCCCAAGACTCTCCATCCCTGGGCATCTCCTCCCTGAACAGCAGCCTTGCTGCCCTCATTTCAGCCCTGAGCACAGTCATGTGCCCGCAAGGCTATTAGAGGCAAGATGCAGACAGAGAGAGGGTGTGGTGAGACAGCCCGAGGACAAGGAACAAACCACTGGAGAAGGAACAGAGCCAAGCAACGTGGAATAGCAAAAACAACAAGACATTTTCAGAAAAGCAGACCCCATTCTGGTTATGCTTTGGCTCAGGGTTTGGTTCCAGTGGCGGGACTGGAGAAAGGACTTCTCAGTCATGGACATTCCTGGGTGTTTAAGCCTGGTATCCACTCTTCTCTTATCAGGACACAAATCTCTGCATGCAAGCCCTCCAGAGACGGCTCGTCCCCAAACTCAGTGCACTCCTGGGAGCTCTCTAAGGTTTACAAAGAGCTTTCTGTGGTTTAGCATTTGTTTTTGATCTCACTGTGACATCAGCATGGATGATAGAAAAAGTCAGCTATGGTCCCACTGCTTAAGGGCAAAGAAAACCTCTCCTACCTTCTCTAGAAGGCTGTACACCAGGAAAGAGGGGGGCTGAAGGGCAGGGCAAGGCAGAGAAGGTGCAGAGCCATGGCCACTTAGTGATACTCAGCCAGCCTGACTGATTGTCCCTCTAAGTCAATGGCTTCTAGAACAGGATCAGGCTCTGAAGGGAGCAGTCACCCTGCCATGCCCACCCCATCCCACCATGAGGACAGTGGAAATGCTCAGATGACAGTCATACTTGCCAGTAGGTCACACTACCCTAGGTGTCTTTGTTTTCTGTTTTACTTGCTATAACAGGCCTCATTTCTCTCTCTCTCTCTCTCTCTCTCTCTCTCTCTCTCTCTCTCTCTCTCTGAAGAAGAGGGTTCTTTAGCCTAGACTGGGAATGTCACACTGAAATGAAGCCACTGTCACACAGTCCCTCCCTCCCACTCTTCTCCCTCTCCTTCCCCAGAGCAAGAGCCTTGGAGGAATCCTCAGAAGCTCCCACAGGCCCACTGGTCCTGGTCTGCTGGCACTGGAGTGAGCTTGGATGGGGAGATGCTATAGCTCGGGGACCCAGGGACTACTGCAGTCTACTCCCTGTCTGTCTTGTGGCTTCCTGACTATCTCATCCCTGAGGCCTCCAGTTGTGACAGCACCGTACCTGGTAGTCCTGGTCATCAATGCCAAACCTCTCCCTGAGGTTTCGGAACACCATGGGGCAATACTCCTTGAACTTGAAGCGGCTGGGGAGGTTTTCCCTGGGGAAAGCAGACACACACTTTGTGAACTGCCCTTACTCAGCTTGAGTGACACCGGAGCCCTTCAAATCGGGGGCCCGAAGAGATTCAGGAAGCAGGTCTCAAAATCTGCATTTTCAACAAACACTGTAGGTGATTCGGGGTGGGTAGAACTTTACACCTCATCTCTGTAAGAATTCGCCTAACTGTATACTTATAATTTGTATGACTTTGTTTGTGTTTTTGTATGCTGTCCTGAAATTTTAAAATGGAAAGGCATGCTTACTGGGAGGTGAGACCCAGTGTATACACTCCTTACAACACACTGGGAGGGGAATAACCATCTGGAAAGATCACCCTCATCGAAAGGCCATTCTCCTCTGGGATGCTGCCATGGAAATGTCCTGGAAATGCTTGTGTCCGAGAAGCCCTGCCTGCAAAGGTAAAGGCAAAGGTAATGGTGACCTGAGCCCAGTGCTCACATGCAGTGCCAGCACTCAGAAGACTGAGGTAGAGAGCGCTGAGTGTTTAAGGCCAATCTCGGCCACCTAGTAAGTCCCAGAACAGCCTGCGTAGCAAGTGAGAGACACCTCAGACAAACTCGGTTTGTACTCAAGAGGTTCTCAGTCAGTTAACTAGGAATTTTGGTTTGTTTGTGTTTTCTGTTGTACTAGGGATCAAACCCAGGGCCCCACACATGCAAGGCAAGTGTTGTACCACTGAGTTACAGTCCCATCCATGGAATCACATATTTACAATGCCATGCCGCTCCTCAGTCATGCCCAGACTTGTAAAAAGAGAGAGAATGATCTAGAGATGAGGGCTCTTCCCATCTTCTCCTTTTTGGTAACTGCCATGAGATTCCCTAGACTGAGGCCCTCTGTCTATTCTAGGATGTAGATTTCCTGAAAATCTAAATAAATGGTTCCTCCTGAAGCCTATACATCTTCTAGAATGGCACTGTTGCCCAATAAACATTACATCTAGAACTAAGGCAAAGATGTAAGTTTAGAGCTCAGGTGCTCTGTTTTGGACCAAGGTGTGAGTGAGAACGGACGCCTGGAATGGGAGGTGTGTGATGTCTGCCCCTGGAGCCCTAACCTCTCAAACAGCACCACCTCTTTGTCTGCCTGAGTTGAGGGCTGCCTACCATTCCTTAGGAGGCAACTTAGGAGGTGGCTGTTCTGAAGACAGATGGCTTCTAGAACAAAATGCTCCTACCTACTATGGCAGAGAAAGGCCACTAGGAGATGTTCTGAAACCAAGCTTTTCCTCAGGGCTGGCAGTCTGAAAATGGTGGCGTGACTGTCCAACTGGTGAGGTGGGGGAGACTAAGGACAATGGACAGCAGGACCTGGGAGGAACGTGCGGAACAGAGCATAGTGGGAGTGCCAGAAGATCTCTGGTGTGGCTCATGGCGACATATAAAACTAAGGCTGTACAAAGGCTTAGAAGCCAGGAGTTGGGGCGAACACTCGTAACTCCAGCACTTAGAAGTGGAGGCAAGTGGACTGTCAAAAGTTCAAGGCACCACACTGAGACCAGACTACACAGTAGATCCAACCTAGGCCGCATGAGATGCTGTCTCAAAATGGCAATAACAAGAAAAGGCTTGTGAGGCAGGTGTGTCACAGCTGTAATTCAGGAGGTTGAGGCAGGAGGACTGCCAAGAGTTTGAGGCCGACCTTATCTACACAGTGAGATTTAGGCCAGCATGTTGGTGTATACACATATATGTACTCTCAGCACTGAGGGGGCAGAGGAGTTGACTGAAGTTCAAGGCTAGCTTGGTCTACACAGTGAGTCCATGCCAGTCAGTACTACACAGACAAATCTTATTTCAAAAAACAAACACAAATGGCTAAGAGTAAATCCTCAACTGTGCTAGGTAAGAGTTGACCTCTTGAAGGTCTCTAAAAATGTTGAGACACCTTCTAGATATTGGATTGGTCTGAAGCCCAAGAAGCCACCAAGTCAAAAGAGAGGAGTTATTTTGGGTAGTGATCTTGAGCACCAAGCTCAGTCTGTAGCTTACACGGGGGGTGGGGGACACGACACACGGGACACGACACAGGAACATAGGTCCCTGCTGCAGCTGCACACTAGCTGTCTCCCAAGCTGGTCCTGGGTGAATCACCTGGAGCACAGGTACATGCCCCAAGGGACACCGGCAGTAGGCTGATACAAGAAGGAGATGACATGTGTGGGAGAAATCACATTCTAAATACATTTTCCAGGCTTGTCTGTCAACTCTGCCAACAAGGGTACTTGTGACACAATGTCAGATGCTTTAAGGAAGTAAAGGGCTGTCCACAAAACCTACCCTCCCCCCAGGAGACCACTTACTTATTGAAGAGATGATTGTCCACCTTGATCTTGCTGTAAGCTTTGAAGTCATCTGGCATTAGCATGACAGGGACAGGGACATTGCTCAGCTCATTGATCTGCAAAGCAAGGCCAAAGTGAGGGTCTTAGCCAGGAGGCCACAGCCTTGGAGACAGGACATGCATCCCTCCTCCATGTTCTCCCTCTCCCTGTCTGCCTTCTGCTCTTCTTTGGAGTAGTCTGTCCCCAGCCTCACCTCCACCTGCTTGAGTTCCCTCTGCCTGATAAAGTAGAATTCAAAAGGCACATGTTCCGTGAAGCTTCCCTTGCTCCCCAGGCCTCCCAAATACTGCAGTTAATGCTGAGTGGAGCTGCTAGACTTCAGCGAGGCAATGCCATATGACTGATCTTTTTTTTTTTTTTTTTCTGGTGCTGAGGGTCAAATCCAGACTACTGATTGTGCTAGCAAAGATCACATAGTTGACCTTTGGAGACTCCCTAGTTTACCTCTGGGGCTCCATGATAATATCCTTACTTGAATATGATAGTTACTCGAAAGTATTTGCCACTGTGATTAATTCATTAATGAAAGAATGGCCTACAAGCTTGGTTCATACTAATTTAAGCCTTCGGTTATCTTAATACAAACTGAGGGTCACTCAAGAAATTAGCTCATGACTAGGAAAAAGAAACTAGGTGGATCTGTGTGGGTATAACTTGTATCACCAAAGCAAAGGGTTAAATTGAAAGGGATCAGGGTGCATATTGCATGCCTTTAATCTCAGTACTCAAGAGGCAGAAATAGGAAGGATCTCTGAATTCAAGGTCAGCCTGATCTACATAGAGTTCCACACTAGCCAAGGCTATACATAGTAAGAACCTGTCTCAGGAAAGAATAAAAAATAAAAAATTAGTGAGCTGAGGAGCTAGGTACCTGGGGCCTGGCTCACTCTGAGCCTCCTGATGAAAGCAAGAGCAGTTCACATGCAATAACCCACTCATAGGCTGGGCGTTGGTGGCGCACACCTTTAATCCCAGCAATCGGCAGGCGGATCTCTGTGAGTTCGAGGCCAGCCTGGTCTCCAGAGCAAGTGCCAGGATAGGCTCCAAAGCTACACAGAGAAACCCTGTCTCAAAAAACAAAAACAAAAACAAAAACAAACAAACAATATATACATATATATATATATATATATATATATATATATATATATATCCCACTCATGCTGAACTGTTGGGGTGATGCCCCTACAAACAAGCCTTCTCAGTGTCCCACACATACAACATATCTCATCCCCAGGTAACAAAGGGCTGGACAGGGAGTCATAGAGACATCACACACACACACACACACACACACACACACACACACAGAGGCCTGGACAGGGAGCTAGCTCCTCATTGGTGCAGAGCTGAGGGCAGATCCTGCATGTCCCTCTCCTGTTTAGCCAATTAGTGGTCTAATTAGCCACAGATGTCCCTCCCCCATCACATCAGAGCATTTGACCCTCAACCCAGTTGCCACTAATGCATCTAATGCACCCAGGATTTACTGAGGAAACCTTAGTCATAACTTAATGGACTCCGGGTGAAGGGCATGGCCTGTGTCTCCCAGACACTGTCTTTGTAGAACCTCTACTATGTACAGGAGGCCCCATGTGGCAGGAAGGGGATAACCTATAGTCATTAGGATTCCATCAGGAGTACAAATGGGGGAACTGGCATTTAATTTTCTTTTCCTTTTACATTCTAAATCTCTTTTACTTAGAAATGTTGGATGGTGGAGTAAGTTTCTAGTTAATTGGGCTAGTGAGCCACTTTCCCAGAGTTGGTGAAAAGCCCCAGGCATTTACAGGTAAACTGTGGAAAATGGAGTGAGTGTGTGTGTGTGTGTGTGTGTGTGTGTGTGTGTGTGTGTGTGTGTAGGGGGGAAGGGAGAGTGAGCAATGGGGGGAGGGTATTCAACCAATGGCTGGCAAAACCTTGGCTGGAATTGACACAAAAGCACATCTCAAGTAATTTCATCTATAGGAAACTCTCCAACAGGAATCTAAACACAGAAATCACATAATACAGCCTGGGTATAGGGCTTCCAGGAGTAAAAGGACATAAGAAACAGGTTCCTCTGGGCAGTAGTGGCTCACGCCTGTAATCCCAGCACTTAAGAAGCAGGCAGATCTCTGTGAGTTCGAGGCCAGCCTGGTCTCCAAAGCTACACAGAGAAACCCTATCTTGAAAAACAAACAGAAAACAAAAACAGAAACAAAATGTGTTTTATTGTAGGCACAGTTTTCCTTGATAAAGGTGGTTCCACAATTTTCAGCATCCCCTTCTGTGATGATTTTATTGGCTACACCTTCCAGTAGTCAACAGTAGCACTGCAAGGGTGCTCATAAGAGAATGTGACTGTCAAATCTGTGCCCACAGCGGAAACCAATCCATTTCCTTGTTTTCTGCCATCAGAGGCAATTCATGGTGGCTATCCCACTTCCTTTTCCTGGCATTTCAAGCCTTGCTCTGAAAATTAGAAGAGAAATAAGACTCTCAGAAGGCGAAAGCAGGAGGGCCTCGAGTTTAAGGCCAGCCTGAGATACACAGAAAGAGTCTGTCTGAAAAAATAAGTAAGAGGCAGTGTGGTGAGATATGCCTGGAGTCTTAGCAGTGAGAAGCAGAGGCAGGAGGGAGTCAGACAGAGACCATCACTAACAAACACTAAAAACAAAGGAGCAAAGATGCCTTTAATTCCAGCACTTGAGAAGCAGAGGCAGGCAGGTCTGTTTGAGCTGGAAACCAGCCTGGTCTACACAGCCAGTTCCAGGTCATCCAGGTCTGCAAGGTACTAAGACTTTATCTTAAAACAAAAGAAAACCTATAAAAACAAAGGGGTGGCTGGTCGGTGGTGGCGCACGCCTTCAAACCCAGCACTCGGGAGGCAGAAGCAGGCGGATCTCTGTGAGTTTGAGGCCAGCCGAGTCTACAGAGCAAGTTCCAAGACAAGCTCCAAAGCTATAGAGAAACCCCATCTCGAAAACCAAAACCAACCAACCAAGCAAACAAAAAAACAAAAAAGCCAATACAGAAAATGGAGTGCAGGACTCATATAATTCTGACTTTTCTGAGGCAGTGCCTTCCTATGTAGTCCAAGGCTGGCCTTGACTGCACTGCCTGTTTCTCTTGTGTTCAGGTCACCGGCATGCACTGGCATACACTTCTGGTTTTTGCAGTTCATCCTTCCATTAGGAAGACGATTTCCTTGGCTCAGAGAATAACTTTACTCCCAAACATTATAAACACTGCAACAAACTGATTCCGGATTAGTCTAAGACACAAACTTAGTGCTAAGGACAGGGCTCGATATTTCTGGAACTAGAAAGATTGTCTATTTTTGTTTGTTTTTTCGAGACAGGGTTTCTTTCTCTTAAAAAAAAAAAGCAGCCAGTGTTCTTAACTACCGAGCCATCTCTCCAGCCCTCTGTTTTTTTTTTTTTCAAGACAGGGTTTCTCCATGTAACAGACTTGGCTGTCCTGGAACTTGCTCTGAGGCTGGGCTTGAACTCACAGAGATCCCCCTGCCTCTACCTGCCCACTGCTGGGATTAAAGGTGTGCACCACCACCACCTGGCTTCCAGCCCTCTGTGTAACTTATTATTATTATTATCATTATTATTTATTTATTTATTTTTTGGTTTTTCGAGACAGGGTTTCTCTGTGGCTTTGGAGGCTGTCCTGAAACTAGCTCTTGTAGACCAGGCTGGTCTCGAACTCACAGAGATCCACCTGACTCTGCCTCCCAAGTGCTGGGATTAAAGGCATGCATCACCACCGCCCGGATTATTATTATTATTATTATTATTATTATTATTATTATTATTATTGGTTTTTCCAGACAGGGTTTCTCTGTGGCTTTGGAGGCTGTCCTGAAACTAGCTCTTGTAGACCAGGCTGGTCTTGAACTCACAGAGATCCGCCTGCCTCTGCTTCCCGAGTGCTAGGACTAAGGGCGTGAGCCACCACCGACTGGTGAAATTATTATTATTATTATTATTATTATTATTAATTTGGGGGGGAAGATGTATCCTCTGTGTAACTTTTTTTTAATGACATTATTATGTATACAGTGTTCTGCCTGCATGCCAGAAGAGGTCACCAGATCTCATTATAGATGGTTGTGAGCCACCATGTGGTTGCTGGGAATTGAACTCAAGACCTCTGGAAGAGCAGCTAGTATTCTTAAACTCTGAGCCAACTCTCCAGCCCCCCACCTCTGTGTAATTCTTACTGTAACATAGTTTAAATAGTTGTAAACTGCCTAGCTTTGAGTTTCAGTTTCATCCTTATTATTGAGTATACAACCTAAGAAGAGAACTTTTAAACTCAGATAATAGAATGGTGAACCATCTCTATTTCACCCTTGATTCCATGAAGCCAGGTAGTGATTCACTCTAGGAATCAGAAGTATCCTTTTCTTTTCCCACCCTTGGTTGTGCTAAATTTTATATCCCAGAGAGCTTTATTCAATTTCAATTGAACAGTACTTATTGAAATAGCTATATAATTCTTTTTATGTTAGATATACGTTGCAGGAGGAGGAAGGGTAAGCGAATATTGTACACACAAAAGAAAAAAGACACCATGCTCTTGGGGACATGAAACAAACCCGACACAGGGACTCTCAGCTATTACACAATTAAGTGGGAACATGGAGAGACAAGAGCAAAGGTTCTAAGGGCATATCTCTGGCCCTCACTCATCAGGCTAGAGATAGAGCACCTCTGCCTCTGCCAGCCTTGCTGAGAATACTCGTCACTGAAGAACCTACAATAAAATTGTTACATCTTTGCTTTAAAATCTTCCATGCCTTTTGCCTTTGATCCCAGCACTTGGGAGGCAGAGGCAGGCAGATCTCTGTGAGTTCAAGGCCAAACTGGTCTACAGAGCAAGTTCCAGGACAGCCAGAGCTACATAGAAGAACCTTGTCTCAAAAAAAAAAAATCTTCCATGGCTTCTCATCAACCTCAGGGCAAAGCTGTAACTCCTTAGCCTGGCATGTAATACCTTTCCTGATCTGGCTTATTCTCTGCCAAACTTGACACCAGGAGTGTGTCAGAAGCTCAGAATATACAAACAAAAAGTCATCTTTCCATTTGGCTAGGAAGACAGACAAGAAACAGAAACAATGTGATGAGTGCTGGAACTGTGTTGTATATAAAGGGAGATGAAAAAAAAAAATCAGACTAAGGGACAAGCGACAGTGGGAAAGAGAACACTGCTTTCGGGAGCAAGTGACAGAGAATTGCGTTTGAAAAAGGTCTAGGTAGTTCTTAAAAAACAAAACAAAAACCAGAAGAAGGGAATTCCAAGTGGTGGCGGGCAGTGGGTGCTCATGTTTGTGGATCAGTAAGAATGAGGGTGGGGCAACCCTGCAGGTCAGAGGTGAGGAGTGGTGGGGGTAACAGGGCAAAGAGAAGTAAATGATCTACCATGTCAGGAATACTAGTCAATACCAGCTAACTGGATCTGGTGGTGTAGGCCCACAGTCCTAGCCATTCAGAAGACTAAACTGGAGGGATCATGAATTCAAGACCAGCCTGCTGGGCTTTGGAGCAGGTTTAAGGCCAGTGTAGACAGTTTAGAAAAACATGTCTCAAAGAGTTTAAAAAGAGGGGCTAGAAGTGGGTGGGCTGTGGGGCCAGTGAGATGGCTGGGCAAGTAAAGACACCTGCTACAAAGCCTGATGACCTAAGTTTCATCCCTGGAATTCTCATGTTGGAAGGAAAAATTGACTCCTCAAAGTTGTCCTCTGACCTCTACATACACACAGGAAGATAACTAACTAACTAACTAACTAACTAACTAACTAAATAGATGTTTTAAAATGAAAAAGAGTCGGATGGCAGGTATCCAGGTTAAAAAATAAAAATAAAATAATAAAATAAAGGATTTGGGGATGTAGCCCAGTATTAAATTAGAGCACTTGCATGGCATGTACAAGGCTCTGAGTTCAGCATCCAACCCCATAAAAGATTAATTAATGCCTTTAATCTCAGCACTTGGGAGGCAGAGATAGGCGGATCGTTGTGAGTTCGAGGCCAGCTTGGTGTACAGCTTGAGTTCCAGGACAGCCAGGACTGCTATACAGAGAAACCCTGTCTCCAAAAATAAACAAACAAACAAAAAAGGTTAATTAATTAAAATAACAATTGCTTTTCTTAATTAAATCCCAGACTGAAGCTAAGACTGTAACATCAGTATATTTAATGAATTTTCTTTTCTATGTCTTTCCCCCCATTTATTTATTTTGTGTGCACGTGTGCCCAAACGTGCAGGAAGATCATTTATGGGACCATTACAACATTTCAGATGATAGATTAGGGCAATAAGAATGAAAAGGATAGCCAGGTGGTGGTGTTGGTGTTGGTGGTGGCACATGCCTTTGATCCCAGCAATTGGGAGGTAGAGGCAATTGGATCTCTGTGAGCTCAAAGCCAGCCTGGTCTACAGAGCAAGTTCCAGGACAGCGAGGACTACGCAGCAGAGAAAGCCTGTCTCAAGAAAAAAGAAAAACAAACAAGAGGCTAAGTAGAAAGAATGGAAAGGATAGAGACCATAAGAATAATCCAAGATCTGGCTAAATGACAGTCCTGTCTTGAAAGGCTCCCTGCTTCCCCAGGTTCAGTTAACTCTCAGTTCTCCACACATCTTTACAAGCTAAGTAGCACATTTAAGGCAAGTTTTTAAAAATTGCATTTACTTATTCATTTATTGTTTAGCATGAGTGCCAAGGCGCATGCGTGTAGGTCAGAGAACAATGACCAGGAGCCATTTCTCTCTTTCTTCCTCGGGCTTGGCAGCAGACACCTTTACCTGCTAAGCCATCTCACAGGCCAGGGTAAGGAATTATTTCTTTATATGTCTGATTTCTTTGCTTGGCTGAGAACTCTTAACACATGGCTGAAACTAAAAAGTTGCTTGATAAATGTTGAGCTGAACGATGGATGAGCAGAAAAAAAAAAAAAGGAGGGAGTTGGGGTCTGAGGATGAAGGCAAAACAAGCAAGATTGTTGTAACTGTGCTAGTATTTCCCCGTCTGGAGGATGGGAAGGAAGGTTAAGGTTGGCTGTCTGAGTCTATGGACTGTGAAGCCTCAAGTATCAGAAAGCGACAAAGAAACGTTACCTGGTAGACAAAGGGAACTTAACGTTTTGTAGCAGGAAAGGTCCCAGAAGAGGTGCACTTGCTTTACTCTCCACAGGGTCCTGAGCCCAATTCTTTCCCTTTGGCAGCATCGAGTGCATCAGGGAACACAGACCCTTTTGAAGGCCAGGCTAAGCACATCGGATTGGAAGGCAAGTCTGTTGCATCTCCTCACAGAAATGGTTTTTGGATTATCCACATGATTAATTCCACGAACCACGAGCATAAATAATGCAGAGGCTAAACAAGCTGAGTGAGAAGCAAGGCTGGGCACGGTGGCTCACACTTCCGCACTAGGGAGGAAGAAGCAGGAAGGCTACACGCCACACAGTGAGATCCTGGCCCCAAAGAAAATAAACTGGACCCTGTGGAGCTGGGGACTTCCCAGCTGCTTAGGAAGACTGCAGATCCAAGCCTGCCTGGGATACACAGTAAGTTTAGGCCACCCCTGCAACTAAGTGAGACGTCATTTAAAAAAGAAAGAAGGAAAGAAAGAAAGAGGAAAGGGGACTTAGGATGTAACCCAGTTGGCAGAGTACTTGCCTAGCAAGTACACCGCCCTGGGTTTGATACCTAGCACTGCATCAAACTGAGAGTAATGATACATGCATGCAACTCTAGCACTCAGACGGTGGAAGCAGGAGGTTCAGAAGTTCAAGGTCATCCTAGGCTACATAGAGAGTTTGAGGCCAGCTTGAGCCAGGAGATGAGAGCTGCATTGTTCCTGGTGGGTTGCTAGCCTTTCTTGAAAGCTCTCTTTCTTCAGAAGCCTGATATGAGGCTATATCTTAAAGTTAAAAAAAAAAAAAAAAAAAAAAAAAAAAGGCTTGCCGAGCATGTACAAGGCTCTGGGTTCATAACCATATCCTAGGACTGCAAAATAGATAGACAAATAAATAAATAAGCACAATTTGTTTTTAAATGCACAAAGGGTTTAATAGACATTCTCCAAATAAAGTATACAATGGCCAATGCATACGGATGGATGCTTAACACTATCAGTTACCAGAGAAATGCAAATCAAAATCACAATGAAATACCGCTTCACACCCACTAGAATGCCTGTGCTAAAAAAGACAGTAACAAGTGTTGACAAGGATCTGGAGCAATTACATCACACGCTGCTGGTGGAAATGTACAATGGTGTAGCCACTCTGGGGAAGAGCTGGCGGTTTCTCAAATGAGTAGACACACAGTTACCCAAATGAGTAGACACATAGTTACCATCAACTGCTACTACTCTTTCTGGTGAGGCTCTACACATGTGTGGTTCCTAAACCTGAAGTGGTAAAGAGGTGTAAAAGGAAGTTTTTGAAGAAAGGGAACCTTCGAGAAAGGCCAGCAACCCACCAGGAACAATGCAGGCCTGATCCCCTGGAAAAATGGCCTTCTGGGTACCTCTACACCTCGCTGTGGGTCAGAATGAAGTAAGACAACTAACTGACCTTCAAGGCTCGCCTGTCCAGGGTGGTGTTCCGCATACCCTGGGAGCATCGGATTCCGATGTGCGTGGACCTTGCCTAAAGTCAACTCTTTTCCAGTTAGCCCAGGAAACTTTCTTAACCTTAGCAAAAGGAGGGGGCTGGAGAGATGGCCCAGCAGTTCAAAGCACTGACAGCTCTTCCAGAGGACCCAGGCTCAATTCCCAGCACCCACATGGCAGCTCACAACTGTCTGTAACTCAAGTTCTAGGAGATCTGACACCCTCACACCAATGCTCATAAAATAAATAAATTATATTTAAAAAAAGTTAGCAAAGGGAAATGGTGACCACCATGTCTACTTGCCACTGAGTCTTCTGTCACGCCCACATCTTTGAAGATTTAGCCCCTGCCCATGAGAAAACCAAATACTATACACATTCCCAGGAACAGCGCAGCAGGCGCACACAGACACACACATACATACACTCATGTAAGCATGGTGGAACACACACACACACACACACACACCTTATCCCAGCCATACTCAGGTTCTTTAGCAAGACCATCCTACCTGGGTCATGGCTGAGAGAGTAAAAGGAACAAGAGACCTGTTATTCACAAAAACTGCCCCTATAGCTAGGTTATGGCAGTACACCTTTAATTCCAGCACTCTAGAGGAAGAGGCAGGCAGATCTCTGTGAGTGCAAGGCCAACTTAGTGAGTGAGTTTCAGGACAGCCGGGACTAAACTACACAGAGAAATCCTGTCTTGAAAAGCCAAGTGGGGCGGGGAGAAAGAACTGTCACTAACTAACAGAGGCTCTTGGAGCTGGACAAGGAACTGTATCTTGCAGTGACCAGTCACTATATCCTCTGCCAAAGGCTTTTGTCTCACATGTGAAATAAGGGATCCAAAGTCAAAGTCACCCATCTTCAGGCTTCTACCAGCTCTGTGTACAGACAGGATGCTTTCTAGTCAGAAGCAGGATGTCACACAAGACCAAGGCCTGACCTCCAGAAAGGGGTATACAGTTCACATTTTGCTGACCCAGTTTCCCTGGGAATGTCAGGTGACCCCAGAAGCAGCAGGAAGCAAGAGGAACAAACTCTGTTCGCTGTCGACCTCCAGCAGCTTCTGAGGTCCAAGCATCATACTACCCTGCCAGGATACTCATTAACCCCAGTGATGACATGGAAAGGGGAACCTGCCCAAGACCAAGAGGCCTGCAAGGACCTCAAATGCACAGTCTCTTCTATATAGGACATAGAGATCTGACACACTGGCCCAGCCAAAGGCTTCTCTAGATCTTCTACCAAAGCAACAGAAGATGAAGTCTTGTTGACCTTAAGCCCCTGGGTCATTGTTTGGTCTTTCAGACAACTTCAAGTGTTCAGAAGAGCCACAGAGCCTCAAGAATGAAACCCACAGGAGATTCAACACTTCATTTCACTCATTCTAAACTTGGGGTCCTTTCACTCGCCTGTTCCGAGTGTAGGGACTCACAGAGAGATGGTCAGAAGGCAAGGAGCAAGCCCTAAAGAGGAAGCGGACAGACCTCAAACAAACAGCACACAAAGTCAACCAGCTCCAACTGTCCACATCCAACTTTTTGGCAGAGGCTACTGCACAATCTCAGAGCACCCGGGGGGGGGGGGCACGACCCACTCATCTTGGACAACAATCATCTTTATCACATCCTAGAAAACCATGGGATAGACAAGAAGTAGAAGTCAATGTCTTTGAAATGAACACCACAGAAGATCGGGGAAGACATTATTTCTATAACGAGATCTACACTCTCTCAGGCCTTGTGTTCCCTCTTATTCATCCACAGGGGCCCAAGTCAAGTGTCTGTGGATCGGAGAAGCCTCTGCTTCTCCAGTTGGTATCTTCATGAAGAAGAAGAAAAAGGAAACCCAGAGAGGATTTCCACAGCCAGGGGTAAGAAGGCCCAGAAGATGGGAAACTTTGAACAGCCACACCAACCAAAAGACCACAAACAGGAATAGTCAGGCAAGCCAGTGCCACTTGCCCTGTCAACTGGGCTATAAGGGACAAGGGGAATAGCCATGCAACAAGCAGGCTGAGGTTAGAAGGGGCATCGTCGCAGCACCCAGGCCTTCCCTCGGAGCTCCGGGGGCTGCACAGAGCAAGCATTCGGACGCAGGAAGCCAGAGGGGCTGGAGAGAAGGGGAGACGGCGATGGCATAGCACGGGGACAGCAGGCCTCGCGTGGCGAACCGGGAGTGCACGCCCGGCCGGACAGCGTGCACGGGTGGGCGGGCATGCAAGTGGCTCGGCGGAGGGGTTGCAGGCGTCACCCGCGGGGCGAGCGTGGCGAGGCCCGGGGGAGCAGGGGCGCGCATGGGGAAGCTGGTTACCGTGTGGTTCACCCCCCACATCAGGACGCTGAGGATCGGCTCGCTGGCCCGGAATAGCTTCACTTTCTGGCACACGAAATGCTTCTTCTTGGTCTTGGTTTTGCTGGCGCTGAGCGGCGCCACCGCCACCGCCGTGGTGCTTGTGCAGTTGGACGACATGCCCGGGCGGCGGCGGCGCGGCGCGCGGCGGCGGCGGCCGGCGGCGAAAGGGGGGGTGGCGGAGACAGCGCACCAGCGAGCGGCCCCAGGCCTCCCCCGAGCCGATCCCCACCCCCGCTGCCTCACGGAGCCATGGTCGCGCCCGTCCCGTTACCTCCCCACCCGCCCCGGTGGTTCCGTCCGCCCCACGCCCCGCCCTCGCCGCCCCGCCCGCCCCGCCCCGGGGAGCGGGCCAGCCCGCTCCTCACCCCGCCCCCGGGGGCACCGCCCACCTGCTCCCGGGCCTCCCCTCCCCGTAGGAATGGTACCGCCCGTCCCGGGACGCCTGCGGCCGCCCCGCCCACCCCGCCTCCCCGGGCCTGTCGGGGCCCCAGCCGTGTCCACGGGCGGGGTTGAGGAAGGGAGGGACGGACAGCCCTGAGGCACTCCGTAAGAAAGACTCCTTGCTCGGGCCCTCCCAAAGCCGGGGTCTAGCTTGGCCTCAACCTGAGGTACCAAGATGGCGGCAGCGCCACAGCTTCGGGAGGGGTGGCGGGGCCGGCATGCGAGGAGACTGGCACATACCATCTCCACCCCGGGGGAGAGAGGAATAACGCGGCCAGGGGAAAGGAAGTCCTGCCTGGAAAACCAGGGGCCGCCCCCTCGCTCCACCCGAGCGTGGACCTTCCCACTCCCCTGGGCCGACGGCGCGCTCCACCCTCGGGCACGCCCCTTTTCCTGGAGGCCAATCAGAGGATCAGGCCGGGACTCGTAGGTTTTATGAATGGGCCGCGCGCCCACCTACCTGCTGCCTGGCCTTCTGTAAACTGAGGGTCAGGTTAAGAGACCGCTAGCACCCGCGGACGCCTATCCTAATCTTCTCATTCTTGCTCCAAGAAATCTTAGTAAACTACCCAAGGTTTATTACGTAATTCTTGGACGAAGGATCTCTGTATACAACACGAATCACAGGTCAACATTTGTGCTGGGATATGAAAACAGTACCGCGCAGGTGGTCGGTCGCTCTTTACTTACACAGTTACAAAAATAAATGTAGCCTTTATTATTACCAAGTAATAAAAAAAAAGCCATAATTACCCATAGCACAGGGCAGCCGGATGAAGTGATTAAATGAATAATGTTACATACTCTGGGGGGAAACTGGGTTTTAAGAATTACAGTACCTAGCATTTTAGTGCTTAAAAAATCCAAGTACGTTTTAGGCTGAATTAGGGACAGGGACCGATAGAAGAAGGAAACGGCTTAACTAATGTGTGGGTTAAAGAGGGGCCTCTGAGGGCCACAAAGTCTGTAATCACAGCTCCGGAAGTTGGGACAGGAGGATCTATAGCTCAGGGTCAACCTGGGCTAGGATAAATCTGTTTTTAATTTATTTGTTTTTTTTTTTTTTTTTTAAAGAGGGAACCTAGAGGTTTCCTGGCCAAACGAGGGTTTCTGATAAAAGAATAGAAAAAGGAATGGTAGTAAAGACACATGAGTAGCCGGGATTTGTGGCGCCGCCTTTAATCCCAGCACTCGGTGAGGGGGGTGGTGGTGGTGGTGTTTGTGTCTTTAGTCCTAGCACTCAGGAGCCAGAGGCACATGAATCTCTGTTAGTTTGAGGCCAGCCTGATCTACAAATCAAATTCCAGGAAAGGCTCCAAAGCTACACAAAGAAACCCTGCCTTGAAAAAAACCAAACAAAAAAACAAAAAAGTCCCCAAATTTTCTCTTTTAGTTAAATTACATGATAAAAGAGAAGCTAGGAAGTTAAGACTGTGGTTCATGCCAGTAATCCCAGCACTCAGGAGGCCAGCCTGAGCCAGTAAGGGCCCTGTCTCAAAAGACAAACAGTGAAGCAGCGGTAGCAGCAGCAGCCAGCTGTGTGCAGTGCTAGAATCCCTGCACTTGGGAGGTAAATGCTGGATCTGAAGTTCAAAGCCAGCCAGAGCTACAAGAGACCCTGCCTCAAAAAACCAAAACAAACAAACAAACAACAAAAACATCCAGGAAATAAATAGCTTTCACATCATTTTCTTATAGGCCACAGGCATACTAGCAACATGGTCCTGTTTCCTGTACCACTGGGCTGCCCAATATGAGACTCTAAGGAATAACAGGGAACACATATTGGCAGGTGTGTCCTTTCTGAAGCCAGTAAGTAGCTATGAATGCAACCTAACACATCTGGAGAGGACTAAAGTCACAACCAAATATCAAAAGGTTAGTTACCCCAGCTAGATTTTGTCAGTAACCCAAAGCTCCTCCCAAACCAAATTTGGGGAGAAAAGCCAGCCACGACCCTTACCATATTGATTCCTGACAAGGTTTGGTGTGGCTTCACACATAGTAAAATCATCAAACAAAATGTTCTCACAAATCTAGCTTTTTAAAAGTATATATAAAATTATACATTTGTACATATACACATCCTACTATTACATCTCAAAGACTAAATAGTTAACAGTTCATTTAGGACTTTTTTTGGTACTGTTTTATCTTCCAGTTTTTTGTCACTCTCTTGACTCTTCCTGACACTTGGCTATTCTGTCACAAAGTCTACTTTATAAAGTCAATGTTCATTTGTCCCAGTAAGCAGAGTCTGTCTGAGTGGCTGTGGGAGAGATCTCCGGAAGGTATGATCCATTCATTCAGGTGAGAGGGAAAAGGTGTGGCAAGCTACCAAGCCTTCCAGGACAGCCTAGTGCCCATCCATTAAAACACAGTCAGATCCCACAGTGCATCCAGCCAAAGTTCCTGAGGGTCCCAAATCAAGTCACATTGGTTTTTAAAGAATGTACCATGTTTCAGGAGTCAATGGACAAGGGGCACTTTGAACAGTGGTGATATTTCATCTGTAGAAGAAGCCATTCGAACTCTTATAAAGAGAATTCTAAGGAGTCAGCAGCCTCCCTGGAGCACTCAGGGAGAGCAGGAAGAGACTCTCTTCATCTTTTCATAAAGTTCTTCTCCAGAGCCACTGAGGTCCGTTGCAGAGAGTGGATGTTGCGCTTTACCCGGTCCTCCAGGGAGGACGTAGATGCACTCTCCAGCTTCATTCGACTAGAAAAGAGGAGACAGAAGAAAGCAACTGTAGACACACAAGTTCTTTTCAGCCCACACAGATGATTTTCAAATGACTCCATCTGGAACCGGGTTTTTAAATGTCCATAAGGGAAAACTCATCTGTTTTTGGAAAACAAGTAAGTCTCATTGGAAAAAAGGTTTTCTGAGCCATAAATTTTTACTTAAAAGGAAGGCCAAAAATTTCAGTGATTTGGGAAAAATACCAACCACTTCTTCTACTTCAAATAAAAACTCTCCCACTGTCTGGCTAGAGACTGGGAGCAGCACTGGAGCTGGCCCCAAGCTGAGTTCCGAGGACAGAGAGGTCCCTGGACAGAGACGAGAAACACCACCAAGCCCCGGACTCCTGGAGCCTATGCAGGTGAGCCCCAGGCATGAACAAGCACTTACTGGATGAACTTGCCGGAGCGGGAATCCAACTTCTCCAGCCTGCGCTCCCGCTCATCTTCCTTGGCGTGCCTCTTGAGGGTGTTGAGCCTCTCCTCCTCCCTCCACTTGGCGTTTTCCATCATCTCCTGCCGTTTCCGCTCTAGCTCCTCTGCTGAGAGCTTTCTGTGGAGCACAGATACCATCCAATTGGTTCTACCCCTTCCCCAGCAAAACAAAACAAGCAGCACAGCATGCAGGCAGGTCCACATGCTCGCCAGCTCAAGGTTCTCAAGAAATAAGAGGAACAGTGCCATGCCAGGATGAGTTTCCTTTCTTCTGACATCTCAGTCAAGTGGTTCCCAACAAATCATGAAGACTTTTAGGAAAGGATTTCATAACTGCACTCAGCAATCTCGAGGATAATGATTTTAAAACAACAAGTATGAAATAGAGACTAAGAGCTAACCAGGAACCTAACCTTAGAGCAAGTATGTCTTCATTACTAACAACTTACAGAACGAAGGACTGGACCATCCATGTGATTATTGCTACCTCCTACTCCACAAGGGTTGTTTAAAAACCCATGGGTTAGAAAGGGAGGGAGGAACCGGGCGTTGGTGGCACTTGCCTTTAATCCCAGCACTCAGGAGGCAGAGGCAGGCGGATCTCTGTGAGTTCGAGGCCAGCCTGGTCTACCAAGCGAGTTCCAAGACAGGCTCCAAAACAATACAGAGAAACCCTGTCTGGGAAAAAAAAAAAAAAGGGAGAGAGGGAGGGGGGTCAGTGGGTAAGAACACTTGCAGTACAAGAATGAGGTCCTGAGTTCAAATCCATAGCATCATAGCTGAACATAACTATACATGTCTGTAACCCTGGCATTAAATGGGAAAGATAGGCAAATCCCAGGAACTGAGCCTAGCCAGGTTCAGTGAGAGAACTGGCTCAGGGGATAAGATAGAGTGCTGTGGATTATTTAACTTTGTAAAGATGTGTTACATTTGTTTAACTATGTAAAGATGTATTACATTTGTTTAATTATGTTGCTATTTTACCTTGCCTGCCTAAGACACCTAATAAAAAGCTGAATAGCCAATAGCAAGGGAGGAGGTATAGGCTGAATTTCCAGACAGGCAGAATAAGTAGGAGGAGGAATTTAGGCTGGGAAAAAAAAGAAAAGCCAGGGAATGCCAGGGGCCAGCCAACCAGACACAGAAGAACCTGGAAAGTAAAACATACAGAATGAAAGAAAAGCCCCAAGGCAAAATGTAGGTGAATAGAAACAGTTTAGATTAAATTAAAAGGGCTAGTGGTACAAGCCTAAGCTAAGGCTGAGCATTTTTAATTAATAATAAGTTCCGTGTCTTGTTTGGAGGCTGGTTGATGGCTCAAAGAAAATTCCAACTACTGTAGAGTCTGATGTCCTCCTCTGATCTCCTCATGTTCAAGTACAGGTGTACACAACACACATTCATGGAGACAACCCAAGAATACACCACTTTGGGATGAAGCTAAATGCCACCACCCTGACTTAACAGCCGACCTCAGAATGTAACAGGTAGGTCTTCTTCCCTGGCATTCACCTAAATATTAGAACAAAAAAGGGAAGTGAAGAGCCAGATTAGTCACCACTGAACGAAGTCAGACATCCATATCTATTGCTTCTAAAAATGGGTGTTACAGTTTGTATATAGTTTGTGATACACAGATTTCTTTTTCAAGGGAAAAATGATGAAATTCTATTTTTTAAAAAGTGCCCATTTGGAGAAACAAACTAGAATATGAAAACTTGACATTTAGTTATCCATGGTAACTAAATTTTCTATCAAAAACACTAAGCTGGCTAGCCAGGCCTGGTAGCCCACACCTTTAATCCCAGCACTCAGGAGGCAGAGGCAGCACTGTGAGTTCAAGGCCAGCCTGGTCTACAGAGTGAGTGCCAGGACAGCCACAGCTACTTAGTAAGACCCTGTCTCAAAAACAACACAACAGCAATGAAAACAAAAGACAAACAAAAAACACCATCTAAGCTGGTGGCACTTGCCCATAGTCACAGAATTTGGGAAATGAGGTAAGAGGGTGATGAATTTGTTTGTGTGAGACCCTGTCTCAAAAATGAACAACAACAACAACAAAAAAAACCCCACCAAAACACAACTCCACTAAATACATAAAACTGACTCCTATGGTCACACACACACACACACACACACACACACACATATGCCAGCCTGGGCTACAAGAGGACACTTTATGTAAAACCTGTGTGGGTAAGTGTGTTTGTGTCCATGTCAAAGACGGAAATCAATGTCAGATAACATTTTTCTTTTCTTATTTTTTTTTTTTTTTTTTTCGAGACAGGGTTTCTCTGTGTAGTTTTGGACCCTATCCTGGCACTCACTTCGCTCTGGAGAGACCAGGCTGGCCTCGAACTCACAGAGATCTGCCTGCCTCTGCCTCCCGAGTGCTGGGATTAAAGGCGTGCGCCACCAATGCCCGGCTCAGATAACATTTTTCAATCCATTCTCTACCATATTTTTTGAGATAGGGTCTCTCACTGAACTTGGAGCTCACCAATTAATTCAACTAGAATAGCTAATCAACAAGCCTACACTTATGCAGCAAGCCCTTTATACTGAGTGAGCCACCTCTCTAACCCTATTCTTGTTTATAATCTTATTAAATGTATTTGTATGGGCGGGTGGCACCATGATGACATGTGGAAGTCAGAGGACAACCTGTTCTCTTTTTCCTCTGTATGTGTCTTGGTGATCCAACCCCGACGTCAGCCTTGGTAGCAAGGCTTTACCACTAAGCCAGCCAGACTCCATCCTTTCAATGTGCCTTAGTAGGTAAAGAGGTTGTGGGCAGATGATTCAAAGCTGACCAGACAGGTATGGCCATGGTGGTCCACGTCTATAACCACATCACTTGAGAAGCTGAAGTAGGAGGACCACAAGTTCAAAGCAAGCCTAGTTTACAGGTTAAGACCCAGTATCAAAAAAAACAAAACAAAACAAAACAAAAAAAAACAACAAGCCAGGTAGTGGTGGCACATACCTTTATTCCCAGCACTTGGGAGGCAGAGGTAGGCAGATCTCTGTGAGTTCAAGGCCAGCCTGCTGGACTACAGAGAGAGTTCTAGGAAAGCCAGGTCTACACAGAGAAACCCTGTCTCAGAAAAAAAAAGGGGGGTGGGGTGGGGAAGGACAAGAAACATTTCTCAGAAGAATAAATTCAATTTTGCAGGATCAGACTTTATCCATTGCCTGCGCTGTGAGCTGCTTCTGATGCAGTCTTATGAATCCTGACTTACCTGGTGTATCCAGACGAATGCCGCCTCTGATAGACCTCCTTTTTAGGTGATGGGCTATCTCTCTCTTTCCTGTTTACCTTGGAGGCATGCCTGTAATGGACACAAAGGAGACAATCCTTTTCAAATGTGGGATTATTAGGATATCCCTCAACCAGTGGGGCTCTCTTAAAAGTATAATCCACACCAGGTGGTAGCAGCGCACACCTTTAGTCCCAGTACTTGGGAGGCAGAGGCAGGCGGATTGCTGTGAGTTCGAGACCAGCCTGGTCTACAAGAACTAGTTCCAGGAGAGCCTCCAAAGCCACAGAGAAACCCTGTCTCAAAAAACCAAAAACCAAATAAATAAATAAATGAATAAAAAAGTAAATAAATAAAACACTGATTGACTGATTGGCCAGGCAAGAAGTGACATAGCTGGGCAGAATCAGAATATAAGCAGGGACAAACAGGAAGTTGCTATCTTCTCTTCTCTTCTTCTCTGTGGAAATGCTGAACAGACACATGTAGACCCCAATGGAGTAAGAGTCTAGCATTCCCGGTAAACCAAAACCACAAGGAAATACATAGATTAGTAATTATGGGTTAAGAATAAGAAGCCCAAGTCACCAGCCAACAGATTTATAACTAATATAGTGTCTGCGTGTTTCTTTGGGGCAGAGAAGCACAGCGGGACCTAGCCTGGCTAAGAAACCCTCATGTAACAGGAGTCCATATGATGGAGGACAAACCAACTCCCTCAAATTATTCTCTGACCTCCACAAGGATGCAGTAATGCAAATGTACACACACACACTCACACACACACACACACACACACACACACACACACACACACACACACACACACACACACACACACACACACACACACACTTACTTCAAAAGTATAATCCAGGGCCTAAGGCTCGGCAATAAAAGTTCTTGCTAGATAAGCCTAAGGACCAGAGTTGAGATCCCTGCACCCACATAACAAGCCAGGCACAATTTTGGGCATGCTTATAACCCCAGCACTGAGTGGGGAGGAGACAGGAGGATCTCTGGGAATTCCAGCCTAGCCCACCCACCCCACCACCTTAAAAAAAAAAAGTGAGCTCTGGGTTTAGGGAGAGAGTGCCTCGATGGAATAAGGTGGAGAGTGACAGGAAGACCCTGCTACCTCCACACAAGCATAAGCATGCACACCCACCCACATGTGTGCAAACAGCATACACATAGAGAAAAAGTATAACCCAAAGTAGAGGGGAAATTCTGCCAGCACAATATAGTGCTACAAACTGGATTTGTTAATGATTGTATGTAATGACAGTGAGGTGGAGAAAAGAGTGATGGAGAAGAAATGAGCCCGAGACTGGAAATGACAAACATCACCCAAGACGAACATCTGCTGTGACCAGGCGCCGAGGGTCACAGAGTATTCATTTCCCAGTGAATTCCCAAACTCACGGTTTGCTGGGCCTTGGGGACCGTGACCGTCTTCCTGGGGATCGAGACCTCCTGTCCCGGGACCTCTCTTCCTTGGAGCTCTTCTTGCTGACATGTCTGGGGGGTGAGTGGGAGGAGCTTCTTGAGCGGGAATGGTTCTTCACACCCCTTTGCTCGGCCATCAGAGAACCCTGCAGGCCCTGGTTACGGTCAGAGTCCCTCACCTATGTCATTAAGGAAGAGAAAGCATCCATAGGAAAATAGCTGTTCAAAAAGAAATGCAGTAAAGCAAAGGACAGAATAAACAATGAGATTCTTTAAAGTGCCAAGAGTAATCAAGATGACTATAGAGCTGCATGGAGGTGTCGGGGTGGGGGCGGGCGGGCCTGAATCCTGTACTCAGAATGCTATGGTAAGAGGATTGTAAATTCAAGGCCAGCTTGTGTTATATTCTGAGATTCTTGTCTTAAAAAAAAAAAAAAAGAGCTGGGCATATCTCTAGCAACTCAGTAGGTAAAGGCATGAAGATCAAGTTTGAGAACAAATTAAACTACATATGGAAATCCTTTTGAAAAAAGTCAAGAGTTGCCTTTCGTATCTGTGATCCCAGCATTCAGGATACAGAAGAATTCAGAATTTTTTGAGATTCTGTCTAAAAAAAAAACAAGATCTCATAGCCCAGAGCTTCCCAGCACTTGGGAAGCAGAAGCAGGTGAACTACGTAGTGAAACCCTATATGAAAAACAAAACAATAACAACAAAACCAGACAACCAGATGTGTCAGGGTACTGTGTTCCTAGCACCAAGGAAAGTAGAAACAGGACAGCTAGAATTCCAAGGTCAGGGGGCTGGAGAGATGGCTCAGTGGTTACGAGCAGTGACTGTTCTTCCAGAGGTCCTGAGTTCAATTCCTGGCAACCACATGGTGGCTCACAGCCACCTTGAATGAGATCTAGTGCCCTCTGTTGGCATGCAGGCAGACAGCTGTATACATAATAATTCCAAGGTCAGCTAGCCTTAGCTCCACATTGAGATCCAGGTCAGCATTCACATAATTCATGAGTTCCCCTCTCAAAAATACAAACACAGGGGCTGGAAAGATGGCTCAGAGGTTAGGAGCACTGCCTACTCTTCCAGAGGTCCTGAGTTCAATTCCTAGCAACCACATGGTGGCTCACAACCATCTGTAATGAGATCTGGTGCCCTCTTCTGGCCTGCAGGGATACATGCAAGCAGAACACTGTATTCATAATAAATCTTAAAAAACAAAAACAAAAACAAAAACAAGAGCTGGAGAGTCAGCTCAGGAGTTAGAAGTACTTGCCTCTCTCCCAGAGGGCCTGGATTTGGTTCCTGGCATCTATCAGGTGACTCACAACCATTTTAAACTTCAGATCCACAGGATCCAATACCCTCTTTCTGACTTCCATGGGCATGAGGTACTCATGTGGCATGCACATATACGTGCAGGCAAAATACTCATACATATAATATAAAAAATATATATAAATCTTAAAGAAAAAAAATACAAAACCAAGCCAGGTGTGGTGGCACATGGCTTTAATCCTAGCACGGGGAGGCAGAGGCATGAGGAGGTCTGTGGGTTCGAGGCCAGCCTGAGCTATGTAAATAGTTCCAGTAAGACCCTATTTCAAAATAAACAAATGCATGAAAGAATGAATATAAATGAGTAAACCAAGGACTAAGGCTGTCGTTCACTCATAAAGCACTTGCTCAGCATATGCAAGGCCCTGGGTTCCATGCAAGGACCTCACAAAAATTAAAATAAAAAAAGTATACATTTCATGTCAATTATTTGCAGTTCTTGGCAGGATGGTAAATGCTCCAACTAGTGATTTCTCTAGAGGACTCTCACAAAGGGGTAAAGGGCTCCAGGACAAGGAGCAGGCTCGGCCTCCAGCAGCCCCAGCCTCCACTATCTAACTCCCCTGCTATGTGCAGGTGTCAAGGGTAACAAACTGCATGGTCCCATAGCCACTCCCTTTGAAAAGCCCACATCTCTACCTGTAAACCATATCCAGGGACTTTGGACAAAACAGGAAAGGAATTTGCCATCTTCTTTTGAGACCTAAGGAATTAAAACACATACACATTCACTGAGAAAGAAAAAGCATATGAGTCCAGTTTGAGCCTCTCCTGCTGAGAAGTGCAGCCTCTCCCAGCACCCAGCTAGCGAGTCCTGCCATTGCTTGGCAGCGCCTTTCTCTATTTGGACTGTCTTCGCTGGAAGACATCAGCACAGTCAAGTTTCTCCTGTGAAAAGCCGTGGGCAGAGCGCTCAGCCTCAGCGCCTGAACAGTCTCCTCTCACCTCACGCTGCTATTCCAGGGGCTAATCATGAGTCAGCAGCAGAAGAGCTGACTGTCCCTGCGGGAAGACACAGAATGGACCCACACGGTCCCATTAAGCCATTAAAAAAAAAAAAAAAAGAAGGAGAGAGACTACAGAAAGAAAACCCCTTTCAGTCCCAAGGACTCAAGCTGAGATGAAAGAGTCTCGGCTGGAGTTCCACCTATGGTCTGGGAGACGGATGTAAGCCTATCCAAGAGTGCACCAGGAGACAGATTCCGCATTCCAGAGACCTCTAACGCTAGGGGCCAGCTCTGCAGTACAGAGCACACTTCTGCATGTTCCCCACCAAAGCTCCAGTGCCTGGACCCAGCTCCTCCTGTGGGATGGATGAGTGAACGAACGGGGAAGAGTCTGGCTGAGGGAGGCTGGCACCATCTGCTCACCTGCCCTGACTGTGCTCCTCCTCGCTGCTGGAACCATCACTACTGGAGCTTCTGTGTTTGTGTTTCTTGTGCTTCTTTTTCTTCTCCTTCTTTTTCTTCTTCTCCTTTTTTTCTAGACTCATTTGCAACTAGGAAATGTCCAGAACATAACTACATAAGATCTTTAAGACCCTGTTAGTACCTGCTGTAGGGAACAGCTCACATACAAACTAGCACAGGGGATCATCAGGGCATCCATGTTGGGCACAAATGTACCCCATACCCCCTGAAAAATTCTCTGGTAAGTGAGCAAGGAATCTACTTTTTTAAATTATTATTAACTGCACTTGCCACCAAGCCTGACAACTTGAGCCCAGTTCTCAGGAAATGCTATGCCACACCCACATACATGCAATAAAAAAGAAAAAGAAGCCAAGTGCTGGTGGGGGGGGGGGCTCGCCTTTAATCCCAGCACTCAAGAGGCAGAGGGAGGTGGATCTATGAGTTGGAGGCCAGCCCGGTCTACAGAGTGAGTTCCAGGACAGCCAGAGCCACACAGAGAAACCCTATCTTGAAAAAAAAAATTTTTTTTTTCAGCCTGTAATCCTGCCACTCAGGTTGAGGAAGGAGGACTGGAGTTCCAGACTGGCCTGGGCTACAAAATAAGTCCTGTCTCAAGAATACAGAAAGGAGCAGTTATAAACGCCAGTCTACTTCCTTTCCTATGAGGAAATGAAAAGGTAGCCTGGTGCAAAGAAGCTAAAGGAGGGGCTACAGAGATGGCTTGGCACTTAAAAGCACTAACTGCTCTTCTGGAAAAGCAGGGTTCAATTTCTAGCATCCACAAAGCAAGTCACAACTATCCATAACTCCAGTTCCAGGGGATCTGATGCCCATTTCCAGACTCTTCAGATAGCACAAATTCGCACAGTGCAGACACCTGTGCAAGCAAACAGACCTCCAACACCGTCTTGGTGCATATTTGATGTATTACTTACCAACTCTTTGATTTTCTTCATTTTCACAGGATTGTTCAGTACCTCTCTTTTTTTCTCCTCCTCTTTCTTCCTAAATAGAAGAAAAAACATTTAATGATTCTTTCCTTTGCAAAGGGAATATTATGTTATCCTCCTCACCAAATTCTATTTAACAACCCCCTTTTTAAAAAATCATGTACAGCCGGGCGTTGGGCCTTTAGTCCCAGCACTCGGAGGCAGAGGCAGGTGGATCTCTGTGAGTTCAAGGCCAGCCTGATCTCCAGAGCGAGTGCCTGGATAGACTCCAAAGCTACACAGAGAAATCCTGTCTTGAAAAACCAAAAAAAAAAAAAAAAAAAAGATGGCTCTGTCAATAAAGTGTTTGGCACACAAGCATAAGGAGCTAAAATTCCACCTCCCAGAACCCATGTAAAAAATCTGAGTGAGCCAGGTGTGGTAGCACAAGCCTTTCAGTCCTGCATTCAGGCCAACCAAGGCTACATAATAAGACCCTGTCTCAAAACCAGTAACAACAGCACAGAAAACTGAGCAGAGCAGCACATGGCCATGATCCTAGTTAGTGCTCTGGACACAGCAACAGGAGGATCCTGGGACTTGCTGGCCAGTGTACATGAATCAGCAAGCTCCAGGTTTGGTTAGAGACCCTGTCTCAAGAATAAGGTAGAGAGGGCTGGGTAGAGAGCTGTTAAAGGAACTTGCTGCCAAGACCAACTGCTGAGTTCAAATTCCTAAGGCTCACAAGGTAGAAGGAGAGAACTCCCAAAAGTATCCCTACACACACACACACACACACACACACGCACACGCACACGCACACGCACACGCACACGCACACGCACACGCACACGCACACGCACACACGCGCTCACACACGCATACACGCACACACGCATACACACGCTCACACACACGCTCACACACATGCACACTTGAACATGCACAAATAAGACAGTGATTGAGGAAGATATTTAATGTTGACTTCTAGCCTCCACAAACAGGTAAGCACACACATGCACATATAGACACTAAACACACACACACATCCAAAAATAAACAAAGTGAAAAAAGCAAGGAAGGAGGCTGAAGGAGAAAGGAATGAAGAGTCATTTGACTGGCCGTGCGACTGCAGCGGGAATGGTAATGGGGTGGCGGGTTGAGAGGGAAAACTTACCTACCTCATAAGGAACAGCAAATGTTTGTCATTTTGCTTCTACCTCCTTTTTCATTTTAATAAGATTTTTATTATCTTTGTGTGTGTGTGTGTGTGTGTGTGTGTGTGTGTGTGTGTGTGTGTACGCACATGCAAGTGTGAGGCACATGAGTCCCAGAGGCTTTGGATCTTCCTAGAGCTGCAGTTACAAACATCCCTAAGCCACCTGACATGGGTACTGGGATCCAAACTCAGGTCCTCTGCAGGAGCAACAGATGCTCTTAACAGCAGAGCTATCCCCAGCCTTCTATCTCTCATTTTTATTTAGGGGTTAAAGATAGGTGGATAAATCTGGTCTGGCTTGAAACATTTGCCAGTATCTTTCCATACGGCCTACATCAGGCACCCTTACACAAAGAAGCTCTCTCTCACTACCCAGAAGCACAAACAGAGACAGAGCTGTGGAAAGGATGAGTGACTATAAACAAGAGAAACACCAGCCCTCCCTGGAAGAGTCCCCAGGCATCTGTGTAACAACCTTCCTCGGCTTCAAGCGGTACCTGATAATGAAGAGAGGGTCTTCCCGGATTTTGCTGGCCATGTCAAGAAGGGAATTGGCACCTGATGGGGCAAAGATAGAGCCTGGGAGGAGTCCTGTCTCAGAAGAACAGCCTGCTTCCTTTTCCTCCATCTTCTCAAAAACATACTTGTCAATGGGGCGCCCCAGCAGGTACTCATCCCGGTTCACCATCCCACCAGGACCCTGGTACATCCAATCCAACTTTTCTTCTTTTTTCCTGGTTCAAGAAAAAAGATATAAATCTAGATTAGATAGATACAGATAGATAGACAGACACAGACACAGACACAGACACAGACACACACACAGACACACAAACACACACAGGGTAGAGTGCTGCCAAACTCCACACAGGTGGGGTTGGCAGGCAGAGAGAACAAATAAGGAGAAGAAAGAAGAGAGAAGGATCAAGAATAGACAGGACCAGCCACGCAGCCAGCCATGGAGTAGGAGAGAAAGTAAGATTACAGAGAAAAGGAGAAAGCCCAGAGACAAAAGGTAGATGGGATAATTCAAGAAAAGCTGGCTGTGGTGGCACACGCCTTTAATCCCAGCACTCAGGGAGCAGAGACAGATAGACCTTTGTGACTTCAAGGCCAGCCTGGTCTACCGAGTGGGTTTCAGGACAGCATGTCTGTTACAAAGAAACAAAGAAACAAACAACAACAACAAAAAAAACAAAAACGCTGTCTCAAAAAAAAACCTTATTTATCATTATATGTGCATATAATGGAGAGGGTCATACATGTCACAGTGTCATATGTCACAGTGTGCATGTGAAGGTCAGAAAGGACAACTTTCAGGAATCCATCTCTTATCAGGGTCATGTGGCAAGTAGCCAAGGTTGGGTTTGAACTCCTAATCCTTTTGCCTCTTCCTCCAAGTGCAGAGGCTTCAGGCATGCACAGTCATACCTAGTGGGTTCATTTGTGACAGATTTTTTAGATTTTTTTTTTTAATGTGTCTGTGTGAGTGAGTGACTGCTGTATATGAGTGCACCACACGTACACCTGGTGCCTGTGGAGGCAGAACTGGAGCAGGCAGAGAGCTGTCTAACGAGGGTGCTGGGAACAGTACCACTGAGACAGCTCTCCAGCCCTTAATTTTTGTTTTTTAAACTTTATTTATATAAATGTGCACAAGGTAGAGGACACGGACACCCTTTGAACTTGAGTTACAGGTGGTAGTGAGCAACTGTGTTGTTGCTGGAAATTGAAACTGTGTCCTCTGCAAGAACAACAGGTGCCTTTAACCTTGAGCCATTTCTGCAGCCCTTGTTTTGTTGTGTTGTTTGCTTTGGTTTTTTTTTTTTTTTTAAGACTTTATTTATTTATTATGTATACAGTCTTCTGCCTGCATGCCAGCAGAGGGCACCAGATCTCATTCAAGGTGGTTGTGAGCCACCATGTGGTTGCCGGGAATTGAACTCAGGACCTCTGGAAGAGCGGTCAGTGCTCTTAACCACTGAGCCATCTCTCCAGCCCCCATTTGCTTTTGTTTTGTTTTGTTTTGTTTTCAGGGTTTTACTGTTGTCTGCTGGCCTCAAACCAGAGATGCTCTTGCCTAGACCTTCAGTTTGTTTTCGTTTGGTTGGCTGTTGTTTTTTGTTTTGAGACAAGGTCTCAAAACCCACTGACCCGCTCTCCTCTTAAAATCCCTTCTACTCTACAGCAGCTGGCTGAGGAAGGAACTGCCCCATCTTTATCTATTTAATGAAAGGACCTGATGCCACCGGCTAGGAGCTGCAACCATTTAATGCTGTCAGCAAATACTAAAAGAGATACTCTATTGCTCTGTAGTAGACAAAGTTGCTAGCATGTTTGAGACCTTGGGGTTGCTCCCCAGGTCCAGAAAGGGATTTGAGATGTACAACATTTGCACTATGAGATGTGTCTTCTTTGCTCTAAAAGCAGTGCACTACAAACACAGAAAACATCACTTGAACCACATGAGTGGAGTGAATCATTAAATCAATGGTGCTCAATTGGAGAAAGTCAAAGCATATCATTATACAAAGCATTCAAAGTAGCCAAAGGGACAAGTAAATCAGCTGCAAACGCGTTGTGCAGGGGAGAGGGGAGGGAGGTGTCTCTGCCAGCTGCCATGAGGTACTGCAGGGTTGGCAGCCTGCTTTTCTGAGTCCTGAATATACTTCTTTGCCCCTCTCTGTTGTCTTTTCTTCTGGATGCTGGCCACACCTAAACATGCTTTCTCTAGCTCTTAGGGCTGCCTAACCTGTTTCCCAGAGATCCCCTCCCCACTTGGGGCTATGTATAGGCCATGAAGCTGACTTCCATGCTGGCTCATTCCAGACAGAAGGCCTTTCCCCACTTCTCCATTCTCCTCCTCCAGGCAACTGGGAGATTGATAGTTTGTCTGCCTTGGTTTTAAACTCCTAATAAATTTTCTGTCCTCAAACTTAAAAAAAAGTTTTTTTGAGCCTGGTGACAGATAACCTGTAATCCCAACAAGTAGGAGGCTGAAACAGGGAACCATCAGTCTGGGCTATAATGAGACCCTGTCTGCACGTTTTTGTTTGTTTTTTTCTTTTTGGTTTTTCAAGGCAGGGTTCCTCTGTGGCTTTGGAGCCTGTCCTGGAACAAGCTCTTGTGGACCAGGCTGGTCTCGAACTCACAAAGATCTGCCTGTCCCTGCCTCCCGAGTGCTGGGATTAAAGGCGCACGCCACCACTGCTCTGCCTGTTTGTACTTTTAAAAAATTGAATTTTAGGTAGTTTGCCTGCATGTAGCCACACTACATGTGTGTAGTGCCCTCAAAGGCCAGAAGAGGGTATCACTGTTATGGAACTGGAATTACAAATAATTAGATGGTTGTGAAGCAGTATGTGTACTGGGAATCAAACCCCATCCTCTGCAGAGCAATGAGTTCTCTTACAGGGTTTCTCTGTATAGTCCTGGCTGTCATGAAACTCACTCTGTAGGCCAGGCTAGCCTCAAATTCAAGAGATCCACCTGCCTCTGCCTCCCGAGTGCTGGGATTAAAGGCGTGAGCCACCTGGCGTGAGTTGCCCGGCTTTTTGTTCCATTTCTATATTAACGCCTATCTTATTTTCCTTTTGTGTTGTTATGATAAAACACTCTGACAAAAGCAGCTTTAGGGATACAGGGTCCATTCTAGCTCACAGTTCAAGACACGGTCCCTCATGGTGGAGAATTCAATGCAGCAGGACTAACTCTTGGCTAGACACACTGCATCTACCAAGCTCAGCTTGCCGACTCTTACATAGTTCAGGACGGGCAGCACATGGAGTAGTCCTGCCCACAGTCCAGAGTCTTCACATAGTAACTAACAGAATCAAGATAATACCCACTGATGTCCCCAGAGGCCCATCTTCCAGGTGATTCCAGATTCTATCAAGTTTCACAGTTAATAGTTACCATCACCATTCCCTAAATACATTGTATTCAATTTAAAAGTTCCATAAAACCTCAAACACTAAAACATCAGAAACCTACCCAATCTATTTCCTGAAAGAATGGGATTTTCCCCCTACTTAATGTGTCATGTTGCTACGTCTGCATACTGAAATCTCACACACAGCTTCGGATGTAACAAATCCCTCTGCCATGAAATTAAGGAAAACCCTATAATATCCCACGGGGGAAATGAGCCACATTTCACCCTGAAGACTTGTCCATGAAAGATGAACAAGGGGAACAGCAGAGGTGACTTGATTTCAATGTGTCTTCAGTTTCTATATTGTTCTGATTTAGGAATGTACTATAGAGTGCATCTTCTTTGGGTTTTGTTTTGTTGTTTTTTGGAGACAGGGTTTCTCTGTGTAACAGCCCTGGCTGTCCTGGAACTCACTCTGTAGACCAGGCTGGCCTCAAACTCACCTGCCTCTGCCTCCCAAGTGCTGGGATTAAAGGTGTGCACCACCACTGCCCAGCTTAGAGTGGATTTTATGCATTTTTCTCGAAATATAGTCTCCCTTTCATTTCATGAGATGAATAGGGTAAATATCTACAACTACCCTGTATGACCAAATGTAAAATTCAGCAAGACTGTCCATAGCCACAAGGCTTTCATTGATAGACGCCCTATCTGCTTATTCCCATTAAACCCACTCTCCCCAGGAAGATGGGCTTGCAGTACATTCAGAGGCTCAGGCAGCATAAAGACAGTGGTTCTTAGTTACAGTTGTGATTCTTTGTCAACCATCTAGTGTGAGCATGGCCTACACTAAGCTGGTTCCATATTATCACATCTGTTTCTCAACAAGTCTTACAGACTTGGGTACCCAGATATCCAAGGCTCCCCAAACCTTCTCTCAGGTACACAGCTTAGGACACGCAAAGCAAGTCTTAGAATCGAGTTGGTCAGGCTCCAAAACCCTAATGCTCAGTCACTTATGCAGCACCTGCATCAGGCATGCATCACACACCCAGCTCCTCACTTACTTGACAGCCCCGACATCCTCAGCATAGCGCTGCATCTCTTCCCGAGCTCTCTCCTCTCGGAGCTCTCGCTGCAGCTCCTCAATCTTTTTCCGCTCAGCCTCATGTTTCTGCTCTGCCTTCCACACTTTCTCCACATTTCGAAGGGTCTGCGGGTGCCAGCTCTTCTTTAGGTTCTGTGTGGATGAAAGAAAGGAGGGAGGAAAGAATTCAGAGAGTGGTAGGTGGAAGGCGATGAGGGTCTTCCCACAATGATTAATTAAGATAATCCCCAATAGACACACCCACAGGCCAGCCCAATGTAGACAACTCTCATTGAGATTCTCCTCCAGGGTGACTCTAAATTATGTCACATAGACAGTTAAAATTAACCATCCTACCCTGCCGCACTCACCAGTACTGCAGGCATGTAAAGGCAAGCTAGCAGGTAGGGAATGCAGCTTGATGCTAGAGTACTTTAATTACAGTTTGAGGGTGGAACAGACCTTTTCTGAGTTTCCTTCAGTTATATATAACCTTAGACTCCACTAGCCATGCGTAAAATGGGAGTTGATAATAGCAAGACAGAAGAATAGGGCAAGGAGAAAGATCTCTATTTTGGGTCACTGGAACAGAACATTCATTCTTTTCTTTTGGTTTTTCAAGACAGGGTTTCTTTGTGTAGCCGTGGGTGTCTCACAACTAGCTCTATAGACCAGGCTGGCCTCAAACTCACAGAGATCTGCCTGCTTCTGCCTCCCGAGTGCTGGGATCAAAGGCATGCGCCACCATTGACAGCTGGTTCAAACATCTTTCTTTTTATTGAGTCCACTTAACTCTCCTGTACCTAAACTTGCATGTTTACAATGTACCTGGACCTTCTCAACTTTCCTTCCCAGGAATTCCCCTTGTTCCTTCCCCTTCAATGAATTCTTCTCATCTCACTACTCTGCTTCAAGCTGCAATCGTAGAAGTTCCCCTGATGAAGTGGCATCTAAGGATGGTTATAAAATTGATGGTGACGTGGGAAGCACTATAAGAGGAAATGGCACTCACAACTACAGTCTCTGTGATGAGAAGAAAAGATAGCATAAATAATTCACTGAGGCTGGAGGTGGAGTGAAAGCTAATGGAGGAGGGGTGTAAGACAAAGCCAGCTAAGAAGCCATCGGACCAAATCCCTTACAGGCATGTGAACGGACGCAACTTCAACCTATTAATGGTGGGAAGCAAGAACTGAAAAGATGCAGGCAAAAGCATGCCCAGTTATCGTATGAAGGATGGATGGGAGAGGTACAAAATTGGAGACCAGTTAAGACTAAAAGATAAAATACACAAGGTACCTTGCAGGTGCAATGCACACTGTCAGCAAGAACAGTTATGTGTGGGCATATACACATACATGCAAGCCAGGGCCTTGCTATCTAGCTCAGGCTACCCTCAAACTTAAGCTCTTTCTGACTCTACCTCCCGGGCACTGGAACTAAGGGCATGTACCATTTGCTTTCTTTCTTTACCCTTAACTGCTTTCCCCTGTTACCAGGTTGTTTAATCCTTCCTTCCTACGTTCTTTCCTTTGAGGAGGACTTCCTTTACCGCCCCACACTCACCACACACACACACACCCTTACTTTGTCCTACATAGGTCCTCCTTTCCACCCCAGAGCACAAATGGCAATCAATGTCTGGGGAAATTTGTAGATATCACACCCGAGGGAGAGTTGAGTGCCAACGGCATCCTTTGGCTAGAGGCTGCTGAATATTCAGTTTGCAGGGCAGCCCCACCACTACACACACACACACACAGTTATCTAGCCCAAACTGCCAATACCTCTGAGGTTAAGAATTTCTAGATTGGGGTACTGGTGAGATGGCTCAGCAGTTAAGAAAGCACTGGCTGCTCTTCCAGAGGTCCTGAGTTCAATTCCCAGCAACCACATGGTGGCTCACAACCATCTGTAATGAGATCTGGTGCCTTCAGGCCTGTAGGCATATATACAGGCAGAACACTTTATACATGATAAATAAATAAATCTTTTAAAAAATTTTCTAGATTGGCCATGAATAACCCTAACCCTTTAATCCCAGCGCTCAGGAGGCAGAGGCAGGTAAATCTGTTTGAGGCCAGCCTGGTTTACAGAGCTAGTTTCAGGATAGCCAGAACTATACAAAGAAACCCTATCTCAAAAAACCAGAAAAATATTTCTAGATTAGAGCTTTCCTGTCAGGGATGGCTAGTCTTGGTTGTCAACTTCAACAGAGGAATTGCCTCCATCAGATTGTGGGAATGTCTGTGGGTGCATTTTCTTGATTGCTAATTGATGTAGGAGGGCCCACCCCACTGAAGGTGGTACCATCCCTGTGTAGGTGGGCCTGAACTGTATAAGAAAGGTTGCTGAGTAAGCCAAGGGAAGCAAGCATTCCTCCACGGTTTCTGGTTCAGTTCCTGCCTCCAGGTTACTACTTGAGCTCCTTCATGGCTTCCCTTAATGCTGGACTCTACCCTGTAAGATGTAATAAGCTCTGGAAGTTGCTTTTGGTCCTGGTTTTATCACAGCAATAGAGAAACAAACGAACGCACTGTCCATAAACCCAGTTACATAAAGAACATACTAAACTAGACCAACTTTGATGAAGTCCCAGAACTTGATCAAATTAAGGCTACCAGGCAAACTCAGCCTAATGGATTCATATCTAAACTACTATATTTATTGATTCAATTAGCTTCACTTTGAGAAGATGAGTAGTTTTCTAATCCAGCTCTGTGCTTCGTGGATATTTCCACCTATTTTAAGGCATTAGTTCCCCACCAATGAACTACACTACTTAAGAGCTATTTAGGGCCAGTTAGCCCTAAAAAGGTGTTAGGAATACAGAAGACAGCTGCCTTGTCACTACAGATCAAAGCTAAGCTGATGTAGGGAATGAAACCACGATGGATAAGATTTAAAATGGACGCCTCCAAATGGCACAGCTCAGAATCGGGGAGGATTGGGGCCACCCTTCGACAGTCCAGGTCCAGGATACAACTGTAAACTCGTAGCGAAGAAAAGGGACTATGTCCCAAAATAACATACACAAAATAAAGTCTGTGTGCCAAGATCTGCCTCCTTCCGTACCATGAGTCCAACTGCCCCCTCCCTGACCTCAGATTTCCCAGGCCAGAGCCTCCCCCAATCAGCAAACACAGACACCATCAGACATCACTCGCCGCACGTCTTGCCAAGTCTTATCCCAGTCCCTCCGTGCTCTGAGCCATCCGCTCTGTCTCCATGTTGACCATCCCCTTGTGTTGAGAACAAGACTTCATTACCAGGGTTACCCACTGCTACCTCCGACTTCCACCGCACCCCTGCCAGCTTCCGTCCCCGGCGCCAGCGGGTCTCGGGCTGACCTAACTGGCCAGGTCTCCGGCACTTACCAGGTCTCCGCCTCCCATCACGGTGTAGACGTTTCCTCAGTCCGAGGGCCTGAAAGACTCAGCGAAGAGCGAGAGGAGACGGACTCACTTCTGAGGCCAGCCTCACAGGACCTAATCCCTAAAGGAACCAGCTGCCCCTTTCCCCGCCCGCTCTAGATCGCACTTCCGGGAGTGGCGTCATATAACTGCGTCAGCGTCTCGGAGCGATGACGTTCGGCACGAGCCTTAAGTCTACGTGTTCCTAGAGTCCTGTGTAGTTTCTACCCACTCTCAGGGCTTAGGTCGTCTCACGTGACCACCTCGTCCAAGGCACCCAGGTGTTGAAGAAAACACAAGAAAGGTGCTTCCCGCGCTGGTGGCGCACGCCTTTAATCCCAGCACTCGGGAGGCAGAGGCAGGAAGATCTCTGTGAGTTCGAGACCAGCCTGGTCTACAAGAGCTAGTTCCAGGACAGCCTCCAAAGCCACAGAGAAACCCTGTCTCGGAAAAAAAAAAAAAAAAAAAAAAGATTCTATCTCAAAACAAAATGTTTAAAGTAGCTACATGTTCATCGTGTGGGGTGCGGGCGGGGGGGGCGCAGTTAAGGCTTCATTTTAGAAATACCTAGAAAAGAGTGTAAGGATGGTCCAACCAGCTCATGACTTGACTTCCCGTAACTTCAATTTCAGGGGATCCAGCGCCCTCCGCTCCCTTTTCTTGCCTCCATGGGCACCTGTACACACATCACACCTCTCTCTCTCTCTCTCTCTCTCTCTCTCTCTCTCTCTCTCTCTCTCTCTCTCTCCCTCTCTCTCCCTCTTTTTCTCCCTCTCTCTCTCCTCTCTCTCACACACACAATCTTTTTTTAAAAAACTGGTAGTGTTTCCTGTTGCTTGCTTTTAATCTATACACTTAGGAGGCAGTTGGATCTCTAGAAATTTGAGACCAGCCTGGTCTACATAACAAATTTCAAGACAGCCAGGGCTACATTTTTTAAAAAGGAAAGAAAAAAAGAAAGAAGCTGAGCGGTGCTGGTGCCTTTAATCTCAGCACAGGAAGGCAGATCTCTGTAAATTCCAGACCAGCCTGGTCTACAAAGCGAGTTCCAGGACAGCCAGGACTTATATAGAGAGAAAACTTATTTCAGAAAACAAAAAGAAGAAAAGAAGAAAAGGAAGAAGCGATACCTACAAATAGTGTTCCTTTCTTTTCAGGGTCCAGTCTTGAACCACGGCCTCACAGGTTGTTAGTGCTCTACTACTGAGCTATAGCCCTAGCCCACGGCCTTTGTGTTAACTGAAACTTAAGTGAAGAGCTATGAAGACAAGAGGTATTTTAGAACAAGAATGTCTTGAAAGTTCTTGTCCACAGCACAGAGAGGCTCTTCACCTTATTCCTCCACCAGCAGACCAGGTTAAAAGTTCCTTGTTCTTTTTAGTGACGGAGTCTTACACTTGTGGAAGTAAAAGAAGTAGGAAGGGGGCACCCGGATTTGAACCAGGGACCTCTTGATCTGCAGTCAAATGCTCTACCCCTGAGCTATACCCCCTCACCTTGTCTGAGTCCTCTTCCTTGTCCACTTATGGTGACTAACAATGAACTGGTTCCACCCACACTAATGCCCTGGGGAGCTTTGTGTTCTCAGGCCTCTCCTTCTCTGTATACAGCTGCTTGGCTTTTCTCTGCCACCAAGAAATAGGGTGGAAACATAAAAGAATGACAACTGATTGAAAAGGAGATGGACATCATGAACAGAAAATCCTGTGATTTGGGGCTGGAGAGATGGCTCAGAGGTTAAGAGCACCGACTATTCTTCCAGAGGTCCTGAGTTCAAGTCCCAGCAACCACATGGTGGCTCACAACCATCCGTTATGAGGTCTGGTACCCTCTTCTGATGTGCAGATATACATGGAAGCAGAATGTTGTATACATAATAAATAAATAAAATTAAAAAAAAAAAAAAAAAAAAAAAAAAAAAAAAAAAAAAAAATCCTGTGATTTGGACTAATAAGCACCCATGTCCTCTTGCCTGCCCCCTTAATGAATTATGTGAAAGGAAGAAGATGGAAGATGTCAGGTTTTTTGTTTTGTTTTGTTTTTAGGACTAACAATTGAACTTAAGGCCTCAAACAAGCTAACTAAAGTCTCTACTATACACTCTTAGAATCTACCTGTATTCCTATATCTCTGGACCTTTCTCCTACTCCTACTCCTCCTCCTCCTTTAGACAAAGTCTCTCTGTGTAGCCAATTTAGCCTTGAGCCTGTATCCTTCTGCCTAAGCCTCTCGGCGAACTGGGATTAAAGACCAAACTCCCAGGCCCACTTTAAATGTCAGGATTTTGTTTTGTTTGTTTTTTAGAGGGAGTGCAAATAGTCAGGGAAATATTATTTTGAGACTTGATGCAGGGTCTCTCTATAGTACTGGCTTGGAACCTACTATGTAACACAGGCTGGCTTTGTACTTGTGGGGATCTTCCTAATTCTAGCTCCTAAATACTAGGATTGCAAGTGTGTGTCTCCACACCCAGCTAGAGACCCACTGCCTATTACTGCTGCATTTTTGCCTTTGTTTACTTGGGTTTGTTTTCTTTGTCTCTTTTAAATTACTTTATTTGTTTTTCCAGGTAGGGTTTCTCTGTGGCTTTGGAGGCTGTCCTGGAACTCGCTCTGTAGACCAGACTGGCCTCAAACTTAGAGATCCGCCTGCCTCTGCCTCCCCGAGTGCTGGGATTAAAGGTGTATGCCACCAACACCCCACTTAAATTACATTTTAATTGTGTTTGAGCATATATATGCATATGGGCATTCACAGGCCACAGAGCGCATGTGGCAGTCAGTCAGAGGACAATTTGTTGCTGGGATTCTAACTAGGTTGTCATACACAGCTCCCTTCCCTGTTCTTGATGGAAACAGTGGCCAGCTTCTGACCCAGGAGCCTACTGGTACCTGGAGAAGTGTTTCGTTGAGGGCTGAGCTTGAGGTACAGAGTGCTAGAGAAGGACCTCCGTTGCAGAATGCTGGTATCCCATGCACTAGACGACAGGTTTAACCCCTGGCCCTGCCAAGGGAGGACGGACTAACATGGCCCCTTCTCACCACCCCAGCCTAGAAGGAAACAGAGGCTTCCTTGATCTTCTCCTTTCCAAAGGTGAAGCTGAGTGTACAGAAACCAACTTGTTCCCTCCTCCTGCCCCAGAGAAGAAAAGAACACACTGGGAGACACAGATGTAACTTTTAAAAATATAGAATAGTATTGACAGGTCATCTAAACGTGAGTCTTGGAGATTCATATCAAGGCCCGTGAAGCAATGTCTTCAGAAAATGGGGAATGGGGTGACTTCCCCAAACACTGATGTGCGCTGGCGGAGGGCTGGAGTGTTCCGGCGGTAGCCAAATCGACCGTTTAAGCCTGTAGTTATTGCCTTCGGATTGGAATTGTAGTAGTCATGTCCACCCACCTGCTGGATGGAATGCCCTTGGGAAAGAGGAGAGTGGCTGAGCCTGCAGACAGTATCCTCTTGTCTGCTTAAACCCAGTGAGTCACTGTGTCCCCACTCTTACAGCTGGATACTTACTCCTCAGAAGCCCTGAGCCCCTTAAAAGAAACCAACAACAATGAGGTCCTAGAGACAGAGATGTCCTAGAAATCAAACCCTGTCCCAAGTGAGTTTACAAGAGGACTGTGACTGGTATGTGCTGGGTCTGGACTTGGCTCCCAGGACATGTGAGGATTTTAACCCTTGCCTCTGTCCCTTCTGGACAAAATAGATGAAATCAAATTGATAACATGATGCAAAGGACTTTATGGTAATCTGTGCCCGAAGGGTGGTGGAGTTGGATGGAAAGATTGTCCCTGCCAGAAAAAGTTAATTTTCCTTTTCCCATGGCTGCTAAACTGAGTATGCTCATTCTTAGGGAGCCAGTGTCTTGGAGGCGGGGCACACTGCACACACACACACACACACACACACACACACACACACACACCAGACTTTAGAGTGGATGGAGGGAAAACTGCAACTCTATCTCAGCCCTTACTATCAAATCTGTTTTAAATCATGCATGTCGCATGAATTGTACCATGGGAAAAAATGAGGCTGAGGGGTACTCATATAGTAGATGTTCAAGAAATGAATATTAGGTGCACCAAACACTATTTGTTCATGTATGGAGAAAAAAACCATGAGGATACAGTCCTTGACCCTTTTTTCCCAACCAGGCCTCTCTGTAGCCCTGCCTCTCTAAGCGGTGGGGTACGCACGTTTTCCATGGTGGGATCATATGAGGATGGTCAGTGAGATGACACTTGCCTGCCCCTGCCCAATTTCTCCTGTTCAGATATCTCTGTCCTTGACCAAAAATGTGGAAATAATCCACTATCCAGCCATCCCTTCCTGTACCGCCATGATCCTGAAAATGAAGAAGAAAAGACTGTCAGTTGGGATGCCTTGTAGAGTGAGGTGCAATCTTCCTGGGGCTTCTTTGGGGAATGGGAAGAAGAAGAGCTAGAAGAAACTTGGGGGCAGATTAAATACACTAATGATCTGAAGAGGCAGTGTGACCAACAGGTATGGGCTCTGTTGCTAGACAGTATGGATCCTAACTTTAGTTCTGCCACTAGCAAGTTGTGTGATCATGGGCCAATCACAGAGCTTCTCTGCCCTCAGGTTTTTATTGATAATCAATTGGAAAGCTGCCATGAGATTTCCATGACTTAGTTTAGATAAAAGGCCCACTGTAGTAAAAGCTAAATACACATATTTTGCTATTGTTTTGTTACATGCTGTTGGTTCTTTTTCTCAAGACAAGGGGCTCACATAGCTCAGAGGAAGCCTTAAATCTATTTAGTTGAGGATGACCTTGACCTCTTGACCTCATTCGAACTCCCAGATACAATTGTCACCTCATCCAGCTCAAATACCTGGTTTCTCACTTTTTTTTGGGGGGGGGGGTCTTGAGACAGGGTTTCTCTCTGTAGCCCTGGCTGTCCTGCAACTGGCTCTGTAGACCAGGATGGCCTCAAACTCAGGGAGATCCGTCAGCCTTTGCCACTCGAGGGCTGGGATTAAAGGCATGTGCCACCATCACCTGACTTTCTCACATCTTTATTCAAATAAAAATACCCAGCACAGATGTAATTTTGATGATAAACAACAACAAAACAAAACAGATGGAGCCAAGTGTTGGTGGCGCACGCCTTTAGTCCCAGAGGCAGAGGCAGTCAGATTTCTCTGAGTTTGAGGCCAGCCTGGTCTATAGAGTTCCAGGACAACCTCCAAGACTACACAGAGAAACCCTGTCTTGAAAAACCAAAATAAATAAATAAATAAAACAAAAACAAACAAATAAACAAAAAACTGGGACTGGGCATGTAGTAACTTGGCAGTTCTATTGAGTTTGAACCTTCTACATAGTGACTTCTAGGACAGCCTGGGCTATTAAATATAAGACCATCTTAAGAAACAAACAAAGGGGCTGAAGAGATAGCTCAATGGTTAAGAGCACTGACTGTTCTTCCAGATGGACCCAGGTTCATATTTCCAACACCCAAATGGCAGCTCACAACTGTCTGTTACTTAATTCCAGGAGATCTGATAGCTTCACCCCAGTGCACATAAAATAAAGGTTAAATAAATTATTTTTTTAAAAACAAGAGAATACTTTATTAACACAAAAACTTGAGTATGATAGTGCATGCTTACACTCTGACAGGTAGGAGCTGTAAAATGAATTAGAGACCAGCCTGAATTACTTGAAACTCTGCCTCAAAAGAAAGGGGCATGCAGGTTGGAAGTGGAGTTGGAGATGTCTCAATGGTTAATTAAGAGCACTGGGAGCTCCTCTAGAAGACCTGGTTTAATTCCCAGAAACTACATGAAGGATCACAACAGTCTGTAACTCCAATGCAGGGCATTTAATACCCTCCTCTTTCCTCTAAGGGCATCAGGCACACAAAATACACTCTCCGTCTCTCTCTGTCACTCTCTCTCTGTGTGTGTGTGTGTGTGTGTGTGTGTGTGTGTGTGTGTGTGTGTGTGTGTGTGGTGTGTGGTGTGTGTGTGTGTGTGTGTGTGTGTGTGTGTGTGTGTGTGTTTGAAGCTGAGCCAGGAGGTGGTGGCACACACCTTTAATCCCAGTACTTGGGATGTAGAGACAGGTGGATCTCTGTGAGTTCCAAGCCAGCTTAGTCTAAATAGTCAGTTTTTGGCCAGCCAGGGTCACATAGTAGACAGAGAAACTCTATCTTGAAAAACCAAAATAAAAAAAAAAGAAAATTAAATAAATAAAATTCAAGTCAGGTGGTATGGGCCTGTAGTCCCAGCACTCAGGAAGCAGAAGAAAATTTCAAGTTGGAGACCAGCCTGGGCTACACAGCCAGACTGTGGCTCCAAAACAAAGAACAAAAATAAAGATAGTGACATTCTTAGACATACACACCTCTGGCTCCTGGTATAAAAGTGACAAGACAGATTGTGTATCTATGCACTGGCACTGTACACATATGTGCACACACAATGCTAAGGAGGTCCTTTTTGCCTTCACACCACTGACATCAACACTGATACTGAAGGCTCAATTGTTGGAAGGCATGACAGGTGATGGCAGTCCCAGGCATTGGATTTATTTTGTATGGGGGTAGTAAATGGGATGCATTCAGGACCTCATACTGTGAGTCAAGTATTGTACCCGTAAACTGTAAACTACATCCTCACCCCTATTCCCAGTTACTGGAAGATCACTTGTGATCATTGGGAAACAGCGGAGTACATAAAATAAACGAAAACAGAAAGAAAATTAAGGGTTGGGGGTAAACGGAACTGTCAGTCTACAGTCTAAGGATCTACAATCCTGGCAAGTAACTGCTGGGGAGGAATGTCTGCAGAAGTGGGGCTCCCTTCCCTGGGGCTCACAGGCGTGGCGAGCCAGCCTTAACCCTGCAACTGTGACAGCATAGGACCGAGGTGCCAGGTCAAGACAATCCCCTTTGTTTGCTTCACAGTGCTCTATGGAGTTTCTCTAGGTTTTGAGTACTTGCTGTGAGGTCACTCTCAAGAACCCTCTGTGACGTCACAAAACCTATTTGTCAGGAGAGAGGCTTCGCGGCCTAGGCCCTCTCTTGCAGAAACAAGGTATGAGACTGAAGGTGGAGTTTAGGGTGGAAAGGAGTTCAACACCTCCACTCCTCAGTCATTGCACTCCTCCACGCCCTAATTAACCAACACACACACAGGGCGCTGGCCGCAAGTCAAGGTGCTCAGCACACTGCAGGGAGAGGCCCAGAATGAGGGAGGGACGAAACCTCGAGGTCCCGAGTCACCAAGGTCAAACCCCGATTCCTGGCTGCCTCCCGAATACTCACAAACCCACCTGATCAGTTTTCCGCAAAATGGGCGGAACCACGTAGCTGCGGAAGTACCTACGAGCATGGCAGTCCTGTTGCGGATTGTAAGGTGGAATCGCAGACCACACCTTGGGCCTCGAGATGCTGTAGGCCCGGGCCATTGTGCTCACAGCCACCCCATCCAAAATAAAGCTCTTTTCGAGTCGCAGAGGACACCCACAAAATTGAGACATCCCAACCATCACGGCCTCTTGATGCTTTCTGGCGAAGAGAGCACTTGACGGGGACTTCACTGAGCATTGTTACGTATGTCAAGGACTGCCCTGAGACACGAACCCTACTGTTCTACATTTCAGGTTCCCCACCACGCCCATTTTACTGTGGTGCTGGGGTTTAACCCTAGGCTTCCTGCATATACGTACTAGACAAGCACTCTTACCAAACTGTACTATATGCCCAGTCCTCTGCGCTCACTTTACATACATGTTTTAACATTTCACATGTATGAGTGTAGGTACGTACGCCTGACCTAGAGTGTGGCAGTGTGGCACACGCCTTTGATCCCAGCACTAGGGAGGCCGAGGCAGAACATTCCAGGACAGCCACCGCTACACACAAACACCGTCTCAGATAAAGCTGGTAACGGAACTTAGTCCCCCTGCAAAGCAGTGAGGCTTTAACATCTCCAGTCACTGCTTCCAGGCTTTACCAGATTCAGTTTTGTGGCTTAGCTCCCCTGCAAAGCTGGCATACAGATTCGACCATCATTCAGAGCATCTTAGAACCCTCATCCTCGGTGTTAAGTAGCTAAGGGTTTAGGAGGATTTCCATAAACCACAAGTAATTGGGTGGGGTTCACTTGTAATCCTAGAATTTGGAATTTGGAAGGTGTTCAAGGGCAACTTCAACTAGATTGAGGTCAGCCTGAGCTACTACTTCAGATTGCCCCTTCCTCTACCCTCTATTCACCGTTTGTTGAGACCTAAGATCCAGAATTCACTTACCCTAACCCTCTGTTCAGGACCCTCAAAGTCCTTGTTCCTTTCATCCCACATTCCTAACGATAGCCCAGGATAACTTTTTTTTTTTTTTTTTTAAAGTTTCTTTGTGTAACATTCCTGGCTGTACTGGAACTCATTTTGTAACCAGGTTGGCCTCAAACTCACTGAGATGCCCCTGCCTCCCAAATGCTGGGAGTAGAGGTATGTGCCACGAACCACCCAGCCTACCCTTGTTTCTTGATAGCTCCCCAAGCATTGGGATTACACACTTGTATCAAACCTGGAACCAGACTAAATGGACATGGCTTTTTTTTAAATTTTTTTGTTTGTTTGTTTTTCGAGACAAGGTTTCTCTGTGTAATTTTGTAGACCAGGCTGGCTTCAGAGATCTACCTGATTTTGCCTCTCGAGTGCTGGGATTAAAGTGCTGGGTGTGTGGCACCACTACCCAGAAGCTTTTCCTTTCTTTCCTTTTCTTTCTTTCTTTCTTTCTTCCTCTCTCTCTCTCTTTCTTTCGGTTTTTTTCGAGACAGGGTTTCTCTGTGGCTTTGGAGGCTGTCCTGGAACTAGCTCTTGTAGACCAGGCTGGTCTCAAACTCAGAGAGATCCGCCTACCTCTGCCTCCTGAGTGTTGGGATTAAAGGCATGCACCACCAACGCCCTGCTAAGCTTTTTATTTTTGAATAATTTAACTCTCAGGCTGTTAAGAGCACTGGCTGCTCTTCTAGAGGTTCTGAGTTCAATTCCCAGGACCATATGGTGGATTACAACCATTTGTAATGAAACCTGCTGCCCTCTTCTGGCTTGCAGGGATACATGCAAGCAGAATATTGTATACATAATAAATCTGCATTGTTATGAAGGTGTCAGATCCCCTGGAACTGGAGTTACAGACTGTTGTGAAGTGTCATGTGTGTTAAGAATTGAACCTGGGTCCTCTCTCCAGCCCTGGACATGGATTTCTTTGCCAGGGATGTTAGGATACAGTAAAATGCTGTTTTGTTTGACTACAGGTGCCTTTTTTTTTTTTTTTTGGTTTTTCGAGACAGGGTTTCTCTGTGGCTTTGGAGGCTGTCCTGGAATTACCACTTGTAGCCCAGGCTGGTCTCGAACCCAGAGATCCACCTGCCTCTGCCTCCCGAGTGCTGGGAATAAGGCGTGCACCACCACCGCCCGGCTGACTACAGGTGACTTTTGTCATGGTTATATTTACCTAGTTTGCCACACACCCCAATAATGAAACCCTAATACAAATACTCTATGAATCAAAACACCGCCTCAAACAGGTACCTTAGCTGATCACTCCAATCCTGTATGGCAGATTCATTTGGGCTGAAGCAGGCAGTAATAGCTTTTGGGCAATCTTAGGGATTGGAATCTTGGGTCTCAGCCAGGGAAACCCTGTACTATAGGATCCTTCCAGGCCTTTCACTTTGCTAATTTGCTCAGGATGGCCTCAAACATCCTTTTGCCTCTTCCAGATCACATGTACAAAACACAGCTAAGGACTTTTCTGTTCACTGTAATAAATACCTTTCAACATTAGAGAAAATGGTATGCCAAGTGTAGGCATGTCTTGTAATCCCAGCACCATCAAGGTAGCTGAACTGGGGTTGGATGGCTCTGCATTTAAGATTACTCTTCAGAGGGCCTGGCTTCGATTCCCAGACACCACACTGTAATTTTCAGTTCTAGAGGATCTGAGCACCTTCAGGTCTAAGGTATACAGATGTACACTCTAAAATACACCCAAGGTAAACCTCAGAAAGTTTAGGCTAGGCATGGTATTTACATCGAGCAAAAGCAGGCTACAGGGGCTGGAGAGATGGCTCAGAGGTTAAGAGCACTGACTGCTCTTCCAGCAGTCTTCAATTCCCAGCAACCACATGGTGGCTCACAACCATCCGTTATGAGATCTGGTGCCCTCTTCTGGTATGCAGAATGTTATATACACAATAAAATCTTTAAAAAAAAAAAAAGGCTACAAATAATAAGACTTTGCCTTAAATTTGAAAAGCTTAGTCATGATAGGGCTTGCCTTTAACTTAGGTATCTGCTTGTTTACAATTATAAGTAGAAAAAGACTTCAAATACCTGCATCATTGTGTGGATACTGCTTTCCCACTCTTTAAAATAAATAAATAAATAAATAGGCCAGGCAGTGTGGCACAGCACTGGGAAGGCAGAGGCAGGCCGGCCTGGTCTACAGTGCCAGGATAGGCTCCAAAGTTACATGGAGAAACCCTGTCTAGAAATACCAAAAAGATGGGTGTGTGTAGAGATGACACAGGTGTTAACAGAGTGCTCTTCCAGAGGAATCAGGGTTCAATTCTCAGCACCCACATGGCAAGATAGTAATGCACATCCCTGTAGGATGTTAGTATGCTGAAGCATACCTACACAGGGTCATTTGTTATCAGAACATACCACTCAACTTACTGTACACGCAAGAGTGTTTCTGCTTGCATGTTTTTCTGTGCCTGGTGCTAAAAGATGCCTGAATGAGGGCATTGGTTTTTTTCTTAATTGGAATTACAGCCAACTTGTGTGGTGCTGAAACTAGAATCTGGGTCCTCTGGAAGAACAGCAGTGGTCTTTATAGCTGACCCATCCATTTCTCCAGTCCCCAGAGATATTCCTTACTGAAACTAGAAAGTTTTACAAGTTCATACAAAGTTGACATTTAGCAGTGTCCTTTTTTTTACAAACCTAATATTGGTGAAGGTTTTATCATGAAAAAAGAGCTCACGGGGCAAAGACTTTTTAATGAATATATTTTACAAATACACTGGAGAATCATGCAATGCTGCCTGCATTGGATGCAATCCTGGGCCACAAGTCTGCACATTCTTTTGCAACTGGACCTGTGATAGCAGAGCCTGCACAGAAAAGAGAGACAGGTTAGACAGAGGGCTCCTAGCAGCCTTAGTAACCCAGCCAGAGATACACAAGATGGTTGCAACTGCTTCGTACCTTTCATCTCGCCTTTGTTGTTTACTATGACCCCTGCATTGTCTTCAAAATAAAGAAACACCCCATCTTTTCTTCGATACGACTTTCGTTGTCGAATTACCACTGCTGGATGGACTAAGAAGGAAGAACAGGGCAGCAGTTATTACCCGGAGAAGCCCTAGCACCAGCACAAAAGCAGAAAGTGCTCTAAACCTCTCCACAGAATGTCACTTTGCATTAGGTTCCCATCACTTACCCACAAAGAATCAATGCAATCACCACCCATCAAACAACCATCACCTTTGTGCAGAAACTAAGGGTAATTCCAAAATATAAATGTACACACTGTCTGCTACACCTTCCCCTCTTATCTAGCAAGTTAGAACCACAGGGCCAGAAATCGGAGCCCATCACTCAATTGATAGTATTTGCCTGGCATGCAAGGGTGATGTAGAGTGTGTGTACTCTAACAGATGTGGGAGAATATGCCTGCAACCCAGCACTCTAAGAATGTGGCTTTCAATAATAGCCTGCTGAGAGGGCTTGCCCTACAAAGTACACACACTTTGTCCTACAAATATTAACACACTCAAGTAAAAATGTATTAAGTAAACTGGGTGGTGGTGGCGCACACCTTTAATCCCAGCACTTGAGAGGAGGCAGGCAAATCTGGTGAGTTCGAGACCAGCCTGGCCTACAGAGCTAGTTGTAGGAGAGCCTCCAAAGCCAGAGAAACTGTCTCGAAAAACAAAAAAAAAAAACAAAAAAAAAACAGGAGGATAGGAAATGTTCTTTTACTGGGGCAAGATTATACAGTGATGGACAGAAATAACATGCCATCCATTCTTTTGCCTATTGATGAAGTAGTTCCACTTACTAAGTTTAAGTTTTGATTCTGTCCAGGTTGTCCATTAACCACTTCTGAGAAAATGGCATTTGCATTTTAAAAAGTAGGCATCAAGGAGCTTTCCTAGTGTGTTTAATGGATCAAAACCTAGAACACAGCCCAAAGTGCAGGTACTTTAGGAAACTGCACAATCACTTAAAATGTAGTTACCATGTGGTAATGTCCCATTAATGCAGGAGAAAGCAAGACTGGATCACTTTGGGTCCTTACTGAAGTCACACAGGACACAACAATATGAACCATGACCATTTCCTCAAAGCCTAAGAAGCTAGGAGCTAGACAACCTCTTTCTGTGTTAGGGAATAGATCAAGGCCTTGCTCACCAGCCCAAATGCTCTAGCGTTTTGAGCTGTCCATACAAGCCTTACACTTAGAACCCTTCTGCCCCGGTCTCCAGAACAGCTGGAATGAAGGCCTCTGCCACCTAGCATAGTTTCCACTTAAAGCTACCCAATTTAAAAGCCCTCTTTCCTACATATTCAAACCAAAGCACTATCTTTTATGTTCAAGATAGGACTGAATCCCCAGAGATTGACTACCTTTAAAGCCACAGATCAGGACGGGGGGTGGGGGTGGGGGATAGTAATGTTCACCAGAACCCCGCTTGACACCCACCCACAAAAGAATTGGAGACTCCCAACTCTGAAGCTAAGTATGTCTCCACCAGTGGTGCAGACAACAGCACACCGAACTGTTATCCTACCCACAAAGGGGCACATGCTTTGCTCTTCTCTGACAGCTTCCTGAGCCACCTAAAAGACCCTGGAAGTGTTCTGAGAGGAGGACAAACCCTTGCAGATACATCCTTGTCCAAAAGTTAAGATTCCTAAGGAAATGTTAAGAGTATACTGGGTTTTGGGGAAACTGAGAGCACAGTGTTTCTATAATACGTCACAACCCTCACTCCACATTTGTAATATACCAAGGGATGCTGGAACTCCCTGGAGAAAAGAGCATGTCCTCTTGGTGGCACCTGGGAAACTGAGATGGGCGATGCCTGTCAGCTCAATACTGAGGCCCAGCTCATGTTGACAAAGTCAAACCATGTCCCAAAAGCATTCAAAACAGCAGGAGCAGAGGCACTGATCAACAGCTTCTCAAAAGTCACGTAGACATTTTGGCAGTCACAAAATTAATCCCTTTCCAATGTAGGGAGAACTTCAACTGTCTACTATAACATGACATTTATTTGCACGAGCACTCACCCTTTTTCCTTAGTTCGGGTTTGCCTTTCTTAACTGTGGCCATCACCATGTCGCCCACGCCAGCAGCAGGAAGTCTGTTCAGTCGTCCCTTGATGCCCTTCACAGAGATGATATACAAATTTTTGGCACCTACAGAAAACAAAACAGACACAGACAAAACTCAATCTTGTATGTAGAGATGGGGGTATTGCCAGTTTATCGTCAGCCTGGACCACACAGCAAGTAACTCAGCCCGAAAAGCCAAAAGAAACAAAACAAAGGCGATTTATTTCTTAAATATTCCCCAAGCCCCTTAGCACCCACTGAACATGTAAGCAAGCCATCTTTCACAAGTACCTTGTCACAACACCGATTGAAGTAAACAACACCCGTTGCCACTTCACCCAAAAGTGGTGTTTTCACTCTGCCCCTTCTTGACGGCTCAGTGGGTCACCAGCAAAAGGCCCACTGAGTGCTTTTAAAAGGGGGATGGTGGTGACGGGCACAGACAAAGGCCTCACCTGTATTGTCAGCACAGTTGATCACAGCTCCAACGGGGAGACCCAGGGAAATCCGGAATTTCGCTCCGGAGGACCCACCACGTCCTGCGGGGTGGGAAAAGAAACAAGATAAAGCGGCCACTTTTTAGAGGGTTCACAGTTCCCCTCACCTTGCCAAACAATGAATGCATTGCACAAGCTTTGCAATACTAGCCTCTCCCCAGCTACCCCCACATTACCGTCCTTCCGTCCAGGATACGGGGACTGGAATCTCCATCCTCGCCTCAACTTTTACAAGAAATTATGGACCCCAGAAAGGCGGAGGAGGTCGACGGCAGGCCGACTACCACCCCACTGCTGCAGCCGTGCGCGGGCCGATCTCACGGGCTCCGGCCAGCCCCACGCTCCGCTCCTGCCAGCTCAACGCCCCAACTCTGCCGCCCTCCGCTTTCGGGGCTCTCGCAAGGCCGCCGCGGCACCCATCCTCTCCCTCTCCGGCCCGAGAACTGCAAAGCCCCGCCGCAGCCCGGGGCCGTCGCCACAGAACCGCCCGGCCGCCCCGCGCGGCGGATGACCGCGGATCCCCAAGCCTAAATTCTCACCTCGCTTCGACATCTTGGACGCCCGGAAAGAGTCAAAAAGGAAGGAAGTACAAGGGACACTGGGATATGAACTGGAGGCTCCGCCCCGTCAGCCACGTGACCGGACCTCTCCACACCTCTCCCCCCACCCAGTGGCGCAGCTATATGACGTACAAATCCTGGGCCTCTTCGCAGCCTCTGGGAGTTGAAAGCTGTGGTTGAATTTCGTAGCCACGAAAGATTTTGGGTCTCTTCCCAGCGGCCTCGGAAGTAATTGGAGACATAGACACATTGCTTTTTGTCTTTATTAACTTGCTCAACAGCTCCTTTTGAGCTTCGTTGCCAATCACTTCTCTAGATACCAGGAATTCCAAATTCTTGCACCGGCCATGGTGGTACTCTATAGTAATCCCAGCATTCGGGAAGCTGAGGCAGGAGGATTTCCGCGGATTTGACGTCATCCTGAGCTACCCAATGAAATCCTTTTTCAGAACAAATAAATACATAAGTAGAAATAAATTGTTCTGTAGGGCTTCCCAAAGAACAGACAAATGGGGAAGAGCGAGCTCTGAATGGTTTCCTTAGGTTGTGGAGCAATGGCTGTGGGGCGCTTCAGATCACTCTATGTGTTTAGTACCATTACAGTCTGTTGTTTTAATTTAAAACCTCAGAGATCCACCTGCCTCTGCCCTTCTTCTTCTTCTTCTTCTTCTTCTTCTTCTTCTTCTTCTTCTTCTTCTTCTTCTTCTTCTTCTTCTTCTTCTCTCCTCCTCCTCCTCCTCCTCCTCCTCCTCCTCCTCCTCCTCTCCTGGCACTGGCTCTGGAGACCAGGATGGCCTCGAATTCACAGAGATCCGCCTGTCTCTGCCTCCCGAGGGCTGGGATTAAAGGCGTGTGCCACCAACACCCGGCTCACAATACTTTTTCTTACTGACAGTGCACACACCTGAAGTCAGTTAACCACTCAGTATGGCATCTTCATTACTTTAAAAATTACCCTACACAGCTACCAGTGAACGATTGGCTCTATTGCTTCTTAAAGATGTACAGTTTCTTTTTTAAAAAGTTTAAATACAGTATAATTTATGTATATTTATACTATAACCAAAACAAGCATTAATTTTTTTAAAAAATATTAATCGCCCCTTTTAGCTACCTCAACCTCTCTCCATTTTCCTGGCCTCTTTCCTTATGCTAATACATTCATTCAAATATGTGTTGGAAGCTTACTTCAGGCCAGATTTTGTCCAGGTCTTACATCAGATTACATGAGGGAACAAAATAGAGCATTGTTCTTGCCTTTATGGATTTTACCATTTGCCAGGGTAAAGGATGGCAGCAGGTATTAAATAAGAGAAATAATTTTGAAGATTTCAGATAAGTGGAACAGGTATTATGAAGAAAGAACAGTAAGAGGTCTGGAAGGCAGAGAGGCAGATTACAATGGAAACATTAATGCCTGGTGGTGCAGGCTTGTAATTCCATATATTCAGAAGCTATGCAGGAGGATAACAAGTTCAAGGCCACCCTGGGGAGTGTAGAAAGAGCCTGTCTAAAAATATAAAGTAGGAAAAAGGGCTGGAGGTGTATCTAAGTGGAGGAACACATGCTTAATTAGAATCTAGGTCTAGTCCCTATCTAATACTGGAAAAAAAGTGGGAGAAATGGGGGAATTTCTTTTTACCGTGTGTGTGTGTGTGTGTGTGTGTGTGTGTGTGTGTGTGTGTGTGTGTGGTGTGGTGTATGTGTGTGTGTGTGTAAAATCATAGCCAGAAAGATGGCTCCATGAATAAAGGTGCTTCATACAGAAGCCAGACCACATGCATATGTGGAAGGAGAGAACTAATTCCAGAACGTTTTCCTCTGACTCCCCACACAGCATGGCACAGTGACCACACACACATTGTTTATTCATAAGCATTAATAATAAAGTTTAAACAAATCAATCAGAGGTCATTTACAAGCCCTAAGGCAGGAACCTGCCTAAAAGATGTGCCTAGCCAGGAATCTGGGTGTGACTGGGAGTCAATGAAGGATGAGAGCAGCTGGAGCGAGAAGTAAATAAACCAAATAATAGCAATAAATGATCTTTAAGTCCAGAACTGGAATGTCTGAAGTCCCAGGACTTGGGAGGCAATGGAAGGAGGAATGCAGGAGTTTGAGACCAGCTTGTGCTACTCTGCAATTCCCTGTCTCAAAAGAGAGAGCTCGGCGTTGGTGGTGCACACCTTTAATCCCAGCACTCAGGAGGCAGAGGCAGACAGATCTCTGAGAGTTCAAGGCCAGCCTGGTCTACAGAGTGAGTGCCAGGAGAGGCTCCAAAGCTATATAGAGAAACCCTGTCTTGAAAACCCCAAGGAGGAGGAGAAGGAAGGTAGGAGGTGAGCTAAAGAGGTGACTCAATGTTTAAAGAGCATTTGCTCCATTTGCAGAGGACCTGACTCTCCTGACTCTCAGTTCCCAACACACACACAACAGTTTGCAACCATCTGTGACTCCAGTTCCAGGGGCTCTGGCACTACACTCTCTTTTGGCCCTGTGGGTATCAGGCAAGTATGTAGTGCACATTTCCATATGCAGGCAAGCACTCATGTACACACAAACATCAACCTTAAAAGATGGGAAAATATTAAAAGAGTAATGGGAATTGACCATGTGGATTTACTGAGAGAAATGGGAAACTGGCCTGATTCCAAGCCAAAACAGGGCGTGATCTACTAATGTCTGATCAGGGGAAGACTGCTAAGGAACCACAGTTCACGAGCAACAGCAGGAGAACTAACGCGATGGAGTTAGACTTTAGATTCATTTTGGAAATGAAACCAAATATGTGGAATGTGAAAGAAAAGAGCCAAGATGTATCTCGGGCCCCAAGTCATCCTGAACACTGGGGAGACAGCAGTGCCATCAACCAACATCGAGAAGAGTATGAGAGAGTTCTGTATCCCTGTCTCACTGTTGTTAGGAACAGTCCTTTTGGTTAGGGCTGCCACCAGTGTGACAACTAGAAAAAAAGTGATACATTATTTTCTCTCTTTGCCAGGCACCTAGATTTATCAAATCAATCACCAAGGTCTATTGATTTGACTCTTCCTGAACTGTTTGCCAAAGTCTGCCTTTGATTCAGTGCCACTGCAGCAGCTTCTAAGTGATCTATCCTCAGCTTCCCATTGTTTGAATCTCTCTTCCAGCCCCTTTGGTTCTCATAGAATAAAGTCTAAGGTTCTGTCTTAGTTACTGTCTATTGCTGTGAAGAGACACCATGACCAAGGCAACTTATATAAAAGAAAGGATTTAATATGGGGCTTGCTTCAGAGAGAGAATCCATGCCTGTCATGGCAGGGAACATGGCAACATGAGAACCTAAAGTAGTTGAGAGCTGACAACTGACAAATTGGAGGTAGAGAACAAGAGATTAATTAGGCCTGGCATGAGCTTTTTTTTTTTTTTTTTGGTTTTTTCGAGACAGAGTTTCTCTGTGTAGCTTTTGAGCCTATCCTAGCACTCTCTCTGGAGATCAGGCTGGCCTCGAACTCACAGAGATCCGCCTGCCTCTGCCTCCCAAGTGCTGGGATTAAAGGTGTGCGCCTCCAACACCTGGCCTGGCATGAGCTTTTGAAACCTCCAAGCCCATCCCTAGTGACATACCTCCTCTAACAAGGCCACAACTCCTAATCCTTCCCCAAACAGTTCCACCAAACATAAAAGGCTTGGTTGAGGGACCATTCTCATTCAAACCACCACAGTTTCTTGCCACAGCACTGCAATCTCTTTTCCATAATTTCTCACCCCCAACTGACCTCCTCTCCTGCCATCTTTGTCTCTTACCTTCACATTCCAGCAACACCAAATGGCCCTGGGTTCCTGGTTATACCCTTCAATTTTATACCTTATATGTGTGTATTTTATCCTGCTTTCCACTGCCCAACAAAACTTCAAAAGACCGGTCTCACCAGGTGGTGGTGGCACATGCCTTTGTCCCAGCACTCAGGAAGCAGAGGCAGGCGGATCTCTGTGAGTTCGAGGCCAGCCTGGTCTGCAAAGGCTAGTTCCAGGACAGTCTCCAAAGCCACAAAGAAACCCTGTCTCAAAAAACCAAAAAACCAAACCCAAAAACAAAACAAAAAAGACCTGTCTAGCAGCCAGTTGTGGTGACACTCGCCTTTAATCCCAGCACTTGGGAGGCAGAGGCAGGCATGTCTCTGTGAGTTCAAGGTCAGCATGATCCACAGAGAGAGCTCCAGGACACCCAGAGCTAAGTAGAGAAACTCTGTCTCAAAAATGGAAAACAAACAAACAAAAGACAGGGTCTTGCATAATTTGCCCCATACATTGCCCATATAGCCTTGAAGTCACTCAGTGACCGAAGCAGGACTTGAACTTGTGACCCTCCTGCTGGAGCCTCCAGACTAGCTGGAATTATTGAACTGTGCCAACATGTTCAGCTTTTACTTTTTTTTTGAGGTAGGGTCTCACTGTGTATCCCTGGCTGGCCTTGAACAAGGTATTGCCCAAGATATTTTCTCCACAATAATCTGAGGACCATCATGTTAGGAAGAGAGATCTCAGGAACTGAGCACAAGAGTGACAGATGGAAATGACTGCGACTTGTTCCCTCAGACTAGAGAAAATTTAAAAAGAAAAAGAGAATCTACAAAGGAGGCTGGAATCCACTAGTATTCTTTTGCAGTAGCCATTTTCTCTTTGGTCCCATTCTCCTTCCTCCTACCCTTCCTCACCCTCTTTTCACCTTCATTCTCATCCCTTTCTTCATCAATATCTTCTAATCCTTCTCCACCATCTTCTTCCTCTTCTCTTTCATTGTCTGTACCAGGAACCAAAAATATTGCAAGGAATTTGGCCAAATGTCACATCTGTTTTTTTGAGACAGGGTCTCTCTGTGTAAACTCTGGCCATGTAAACTAGGATGGTTGGCCAGTGATCTACTCACCTCTACCCCAACCGAGTGCTGGGTTTAAATGTGTTAGCTGCTGTTTTAGAGTTAGCATTGCTGTAATATAACAATTTAACCAAAAGCAAATTGAGGAGGAAAGGGTATATTTGGCTTACACTTCCAAGTCACTGTTCATCATTGGAGAAAATCAGAACAGCAACTCAAGCAGGGAAGCAACTGGAGATAGGAGCTGATGCAGAGGCCGTGGGGGGGGTACTGCTCACTGGCTTGCTCTTTACGACTCACTCAGTGGGCTTTCTCATAGAACACAGACAGGCCCACCAGCCCAGGGATGGCACCACCCACAGTGGGCTGGGCTACCCCAGTCACTAAGAAAAAGCCTTACAGACTTGCCTACAGCTTGATGTTATAAAGGCATTTTCCTGGCACTCACTCTGTAGACCAGGCTGGCCTCAAACTTTCAGAGATTGCCTGATGAAGGCATTTCTTAATTGACGCTTAGCTTGTGTCAAGTTGATATAAAAGTATCCAGTACAGTCAACTTGTTCAGCTGTCAAATGTCACCTTTGATGACCTCTCCTAACTCATCTGCACCTACATAGTGAACCAGGTAAAGAAGTCTTCTGAAGCATCATGCTACCTCTTCCTGCAGCCGGCTTTATTCTGTGTTTGACCTGAATGTGGTGTCAAATCTTTTCCAGACTTTTATTTCAGTGCACTTTGAAGATGGATCACCACTCTCATCTGGATGTATGCCATCACCACCTAGCCAAGAAACCCTGTATTAAAAAAGAAAAAAACTATATTGAAGGAATGATGGGAGGAAAAGTCTATACAAACTGAAAGTTTGGATGCCCAGGATGCTTTCAAACAGAATGGATACCTCCATCTAAAGCTCTGAAAGCAAAACAAAAGTTATCCAACAGCCAAAGCTGCTACACAGAGAAACACTTTCTTGAAGAAAAACAAACAAAAAAACAAAAAAAAACAAAACAGAGTTTATTCAGGAGCCAAACACAAGTGACCACGGCCTGGGAACACAGATTCGGTTTATTTTACATGCCATGTTTCAATGGGTTTAATACAATAATAAGTCTATGAAGTTTTTATACACATAGGACGAAGAAAAACCATGCATCAAGGCTTTTTTTTGTGTGTGTTTATTTTTGTTGTCCTGGTATTACAGGCATGTGCCTTCATGCCTGGTCCTAACATACCTTTTTTGTTTTTCTTTTCTTTCTTTTTTTAAAGATTTATTTATTTATCCTGTATACAGTGCATGCCAGAAGAGGACACCAGATCACATTACAGATGGTTGTGAGACACCACGTGGTTGCTGGGAATTGAACTCAGAACCTCTGGAAGAACAGTCAGTGCTCTGAACCCCTGAGCCTTATCTCCAGCCCTGTTTTTGTTTTTCAGGACAGGGTTTCTCTGTGTATCTTTGGAGTCTTACCTGGAACTAGCTCTTGTGGACCAGGCTGGCCTGGAAATCACAGAGATCCACCTGCCTCTGCCTCCCAAGTGTTGGGATTAAAGGCATGGGTCACCAACGCCTGGCTCCTAACATACCTTTTAAAGGAATTGGTGAAAACACCAGGTAGGCAAATGACATCAAAGTGGGAAACTTCTTGGATATTCCTGGAATGTTTTCTGGAGACATTCTTAGCCTTTGATTGGTGGGGTCTGTTCCTACATTCCATAAGGATTTACCTAATAGTCACAAGGATGTTAGGTCATTCACAGACATCCAAAATTAGAGAATAATCCTCCACTTAGAGGATCCACTTAGAGGAAGATAACACAAGATAATTTGGCTGTGGACAATCGACATTCTAACTGTCCACAATCATTAATGCTTCCCCCACCCTGCCAGCCAGGGTTTCTCTGTGTACCCCTGTGTGTCCTGGAACTCACTCTGTAGAGCAGGCTGCCCTCAAACTCACAGAGACCCACTTAACCTCTGCTGGGATTAAAGGTGTGTAAAGCACCACCATCACCCCACTACTTACTTATTTCTGAGACAAGGTTTCACTATGCAGCCCTAGGTAGCCTGAAACTCTATGTAGCCCACCCAGACTGGCCTCACAGAGATCCACTAGCCTCTGCCTCCTGAGATTGCTTGGATTAAAGGTGTACCAAGACTTTTTTTTTCTTCCAGACAGAGACTCATATATTCCAGGGTGGCTCCAAACTCTCTGTTGGTACTCCTGCCTCTGTCTTCCAAGTGCTGAGACTGCAGATGTGTACCACAATGCCAACTTCTCAGCAATGTTTCATTTGTGTATTTGTTTAGTTTTGAGGCTGCAACTTAATTACATTTCTCGATTCTTTTCCTTCCCTACAAACCCTCCCATATACCCTTACCTGCTCTCTTCCAAATCCATTGTTTCCTTTTCATTGCTATTGCATGTATACATATATTTGTATATACACTTATATTTCTAAATATAACCTGTTCCATCATATAATATTGTATGCATGTTTTCAGACTTACCATTTGGAACCGGACAACCAATCGATGTGTTTGTCCCTGGGGAGAACCACCTCTCCTGCTTCTAGCTTTACTTAACTGTCTGTCACTCTTTGTGTAGGGCTGAAACCTTGTGGGGTTTTCTTGTCCAGTTTAGTAGATTCATTGATGTTGTCCTTGTCCAGCACACATTTGGGCAGGCATGTTGGTGGGACTTTATGGGTGTAGCTTCTGATGTTGACACAATCTCAAAGAAAATGCCCCGGTCTTCTGGCCCTTCCAATCTTTCAGCCCCCTCTTCTGCAATGTTCCCTGAACCTTAGGTACAGAAGTTGTTTTGTAAATGTATCCACTAGGACTGGGCTCCACATCCCTGCATTTTGATTGGTGGTATTTTCTGTAATGGTCTCTGTTGCAGAGAGAAGTTTCCTTGACTGGGTGAAGACTATACTTATCTACGGGGGCACTGACCTATCATGTCACAAAGCTCTGGGTTCAACCCACAACACAAAGTCTTGGATTTCATCATCGAAGACCTACCTTAGATGTTCTCTCTGCATTTTTATTCTGGAGTACTTCTTACTTGGAACACATATTATATTCAATATTTTCAATTGCACGTGTGTGTGTGTGTGTGTGTGTGTGTGTGTGTGTGTGTGTGTGTAAGTCTGAGGACAACTCGTGGGAATTGACTATTTCCTTACACTATGTGGACATCAGGGATTGAACTCAAGTCATCAGGTTTGGTGGTAATACTTTTACCTGCTGAGCCATGTCACCCACCCTACGTCCAGGTGGATTGGGCATTTCCTGAGTGCAGGGATCACTTTGCATTCTTTGTGTTCTCCAAAGTCCTTGCTCGGTGCACTGACTGGTTCACTGTGAGCCTTAGGATGTACTTCCTTGCCAATCTACAAGCTAAGCAACTTCAATTATAGGATTGCTCACAATTGCACCCAGTGACTGGGTGTTGTTGAGAAACAGCAGATGCTTGTGTCCCTCCACCCAACTCTAAAAGGTTTTTGTCTAGCATTCCTAAACCTTTGCCCAAGTATGTTCACTTTTTTCCTTTCCAAAATGAACACCCCATGGTTTCTCCTGTCTTGAACCTCCCATACTCTTTAAGGGTTTCTCAAGAAGTGTAGCCCTGGCTGTTCTGGAACTTACTCTGTAGACCAGGCTGGTTTCAAACTCACAAAAAATCCACCTGCCTCTGCCTCCTGAGTGCTGGGATTAAAGACATGAGCCACCATGTCCCAGCAAACCTCCCATACTCTTGCCTCTGCCTTTTCTCAGCTGAAGAGCTTGCCCATTCCTTTCTGCAGAAAACAGTTGCAGTGGTGTGATGGTAAACAGTAACAATAAGGGGATCTAATGGTAGGTTCGCCAAATCCCGTGTTAGAAATACACACATGCCGGGAGTTGGTGGTGCACGCCTTTAATCCCAGCACTCGGGAGACAGAGGCAGGTGGATCTCTGTGAGTTTGAGACCAGCCTGGTCTACAAGAGCTAGTTCCAGGACAGCCTCCAAAGCCACAGAGAAATCCTGTCTCAAAAAACCAAAACAAACAAACAAACAAAACACACACACACACACACACACACACACACACACACACACACACACACACACACAAAATGGGGCTGAAGAGATGGCTCAGCCATTAAGAGCATTAGCTGCTCTTCTAGAGTTCAATTCCCAGCACCCACATGGCAGCTCACAACTATCTGTAACCCCATTTCCAGGAGATCTAATACCTTCACACCAATGCACATAAAGTTAAATAAGTTACTAAAAATAAAAATGCAAAATCATTGAAACGCATGCGTGTGCTCGCGCGCGCGTGCGCGCGCGCGCGCACACACACACACACACACACACACACTGACATATAGAGAGTTTCTCTGGGTAGCTTGGCTGCCTATTGAGCCCCTCTTGACTGTGGCACCAGAATATGACTTCTGCAAGGATAGGGAGGAGCCAGACAGTTACTGCTTTCTCTTTAATGAGACTTTCATTATTGCTGTTGTTGAGACAGGGCCATGCCATATAGCCCAAATTGGAGCTGGAACTAGCCATCTTTTTCCTCAGCCTTCAAAGTGCTGTCATCACAGGGGTGACCCACCACATCTGGCTGAGATTTTTCAAAAAGATGTTTTTTTAAATTAAAGTTTTTACATTTATTGTGTGTGAGTGTGTTTGAGTGTTTAGATGAGTGTGAAGGTCAGAGAATAACATGCAAGAATTGATTTTCTCCTTCTATTACATGGGTTCTGGGGAATGAACTCAAATTATCAGGCTGAATAGCAAGTAGCTTAACTTGAACTATCTTGTCAGCCCCCAAAACCATGGTGTGTGTGTGTGTGTGTGTGTGTGTGTGTGTGTGTGTGTGTGTTAGACTCTAACACACAGCCCAGAGCCTTCAATATTCTAGGTTACTCTATCAATTAGTATATCCTTAGCACCAAAGAGAAATGCTTGGTTTTTTATTTTCTTCTATATTTTACCCTCTCCATCTTTGTGTCATGCAGCCCAGGTTGGCCTTGAACTCTATATGTAGTTGAGGCTGGTCCTTCTGATGCTCCTGGTGCTGGAATCACAGTGTGTGCCATCTTACCTACACGCCTTGAATTCAAACCAGTGAGTCTGATCTTAGATTTTTCTTTTCTTTTCTTTTCTTTTTTCTTTTTTTTTTTTTTTTGGTTTTTTGAGACAGGGTTTCTCTGTATTGTTTTGGAGGCTGTCCAGGAACTCGCTCTGTAGACCAGGCTGGTTTCAAACTCACAGAGATCACCTGCCTCTGCCTCTGCGTCCCTAGTGCTGGGATTAAAGGCGTGCACCACCACTGCCGGACTGATCTTAGATTTTCTTTTTGCTGATCCAGCACAGGGCCTGGTGTCTATCAGGACCCCACCACTGAGCCACACCCCGGGACTCTGGGCACAGAGTTGTATAGCAGTTGTCTAGAATTTACACACCTTTGTGTAACTGATGGCAGCTCCCTGTGTCCTTCTGTATCAGTCCCTACTAGCCACCATTTCCCCTTTCTACTTCTGTGGCTCTCTACATACCTTGTAACTGGAATCACGAAGTATCCAGATTCCACTTTATTAATTAATTAATTTATTGAGACAGGGTCTCTCTCTCTCTAGGTTGCATAATGTCCTTAAAATCCACCATGTGGTGGCACACGCCTTTAATCCCAATACTTGGGAGGCAGAGTCGGTGGATCTCTGAGTTCCAGGCCATCCTAGTCTACAGTGTGAGTTCCAGGCCAACCAGGGCTACACAGAGAAACCCTGTCTGGAAAAACAAAAACAACAAAGTAAAATCCACCGTGTTGCACATTGCAGAATTTCTTTCCTGTGGCTAAGTAATACTGCATAGGATGTTTTCTCCAGATCCCTTTGACTTCCCATAAATCTCCTCTGTATTGGTCTCAATGATGATTTAAACTCCCTTCATTTAAACTGTTTCATACATTTTCATTTATTTTATATAAAATTCATGTCAAGACTCTGGATTGCCACTGTCCTGGCCACTTTAACTCTCCCCCACCTCTGCCACCCCAGCCCATACCTGTGTAACCCTGTGTCTCACTGTGTAACCCTGGCTGGCCTGGATCTCCCTATGTAGATCAGGCAGGCTTGGAATTCAGAGATCCTCCTGACTCTGCCTCCCAAGTGCTGAGACTAAATCATGTGGCACCTGATACTTCAGCTCTTGGATTGTTCTTCCTGGCCTAACCTCCCCCCAGCTATAAGGACTGCCTAGCGGTCATTTCCTCTGCCTAGCCTAACCACCCAACATGTGGATAGTTTTCCTAAATGTCATTCCAGTCTTAAGTGCCAAATCACTTGCCCAGCTTTCCACTCAGCTAGGAAGGTATCATTTTAATGGTGAAGTGTGTGCAGCCTCACGTGACCCTGGATTTGAGTCCCATCAGTCTATGTAAAGGAAAGAAGAATAAAGTCCTTCCATGGCTATCCAACTTGAAGTAACCCTCTGGTACTTTCCTAAATATGTTGCTTTTAGTGCTTTTAGTATTATTTACTTATTGGCAGAGTTTTGCTATTCAGCCATGGCTGAACTAAGTGCTGAATACATCCCAGGCACCAGGCACCACCATCACCACTGCTTTTTTTTTTTTTTTTTTTTTTAAAGTGTTAACGTTTTCTTGGAAGGGAGTTTGAGAGAGACAGGGTTTCTCTGTGTAATCCTGGATGTCTTGGAATTTACTATATAAAATAGGCTGGCCTTGAACTCACAGAAAGCTGCCTGCCTCTGCCTCTTGAGTGTTGGGATAAAGGCATGCACTGGTGCCAGCACTGCCCCGTTAAGTATTTATGTTAATTAATCTGTGCATTTATTTCTAGTCTGTCTCTAGTACATTGTGAACTCAGAGAGAGCTAGGACAGTTTTTTTTTTTTTTAGTTGGAAGTTTGTTCTGCTTCTTGAGAGGGCCACATAGTGAATGCTCTAAGAATCAAAAGAGGGCAACTATGACTCTCTGTAAACTACAAATGCTTCTCAGTGGGCATTCTGTTTGAGGTGGTATTTGTATTCTGGAGAGAGCGGGGGAAAGTCTTCTAATACAGTTTGCAAGAGATGGGATAAAGTATTGAGCCTGACAAAAGGAGTTTGTATTCCAGGTCAGCTGGAGTTATATTGTGAAATCCTGCTCTAACCAAAAAAAAAAAAAAAAAAAAGCTAAAAATACATATTTTCAAATTGTTACTAGTTTTTAGTTATTTTGTTGTTTAGTTTTAGATGTATGCCTTTTTATTGGTTAAATTCAATATTACTTAGCAAAAACATGTCACTTTAAGAAGTATAAACAATTAAACAAGTCGCAGAATGAAAAGTACACAACTCATGTAAAAAGAATTTTCTAACACTCTACCAGCAGAGGGGGTATAGCTCAGTGGTAGAGCATTTGACTGCAGATCAAGAGGTCCCCGGTTCAAATCCGGGTGCCCCCTTAATGAGTGTACATATTTTTCATTGACATTCATATAGAATTCCACTACTTAGTAGTCATTTCAAATTCAAATTACCTCCTGTATCTTCCAAATTTTCTCCACTAGAATGTTCGTGGTAATTAAGGGTCAGTAGCAGTGGGATTCCTTCCTCTCTCATAATGTGCTGAACAACTTGTGTTTGGGACACAGAGTGTTGTGAAAGCGGTAGTATTTTTACCTAGTGTGTTTCCTGACCCAAAAGACTAAGGGTGAATCCAGATACAGAATGTTCATGCACTTGTTGGCTTTAAGACATGTTATAGTCAGGCGTGGTAGTATTCGTCTGTTAAGTCCAGCATTTGGCAGTCGGAGGCAGGAGGATCAGAGTTCAAGGGAGTTTAATATTAGCCTTGGCCTATTTATCAAACTTCAGGCCAGCCTGGGCTACATGACGCTCTATGTGGGGGGAAAAAAGGACGTGATCTATAGATACAATAATGAGAACCTTCACTGAGAAGTTGAGGCCTGATAACGTGCAGTTTCAAGGCCCGGAGCCTGGGAAGGGAGAAGCGCTGTCAGGTATTTCTGAGTTTTGCCCCGCAGCTCTGTTCAGCCCAGCCCAGTATAGAAAAGTAATGGGAACTGGGAGGCAAAAAAAATGCACGAGAGTATTCCCCTGGGGTCCTGGGATGACACAACCAGATTCCGTGTTTAAAATATCACAGCCGCACCCTGGCCCAGGCAGCACGCCTCTCCCTGTCTCTTTTCTTTTTCCTTTTTTTGGGCAAAACCTAGCTGAGGGGGCCGCCCTTGCTTCCTTCTTCACACTAAGAGTTCTTCCAGCCCAGATACCGTAAGCCATGCACTCAGCAGTTGGATACCTGTCGTCCCCATGTGAGGATTTGAAACCCGATGGCTCCAGCGATCCTTAAAGACTTGGGTCCCTGAGTGCCTCACCTGGATAAAATCCCCCAAAGAACTAATTGGCAAGGCCTCCCTCCAGGTCTACACAATCGGAAGCTGTGGATGTTTTAATAAGCCCTCCAGGTCATTCTGGAGCACGCACAAGTTTGAAAACCACTATATTAATTCATATTACTTGGCTTTGAGATCTTACTCTGAACTGTGGGTGCGCATCTGCCGGTTTCAACTTCTCGAAGAGCTTTTACTCGGTCCGCATCACCAAGCAACAGGGAAGCTTGAGAAGAACATAGAATAATAAAGAATGCAGAATGAAATAAAAAGGGAAATGAAAGCTTAGGTTGGAGAAGGGCTATGTCTGTGAGTTTCCACTGTTTTAACCTAACCCTTACCCTCATGGGACACAGACCGACAACCTGGGGAGGGACCTTGGCTCTCGAACCCAAAGTGTGGAACCATCCAATCAAAACCCGCAAGGCTTCCGTGGGCAGAAATCAGCACTCTGGCGCCAATCAAATGAGGTCGCATGACTTCTATTCCACGCCGCATTCTTCTGCTAGGTACAGGGCAAAATCGAAGGCTTTCTTGTTCAGACTGTAAAGTAAGGAAAAAATACCCTCTACCTTCTTACCTATTTTAACCCAGAGTTAAATCAACATCGTTTTTCAGATGATAGGCAATTTTATTTGGTCGTTAAATGGAGGAAAACACTCCCAGGGGGCACCCGGATTTGAACCAGGGACCTCTTGATCTGCAGTCAAATGCTCTACCACTGAGCTATACCCCCGAGCCGCCACAGTGGTTAGAGCAAATTCTTTTCAGTTGTAAGATATTGTTGCAGCTGCTACACCAGTAGCGTAAGGGTAAAGGAAAAGAATGAAAGCGCAAAGGTGTGCGTGTGGGGGTGGGGTAGGGCGCAAGCTAAAAGCAGAGGATGCCTGGATCCCAGGAAGGCTGCAGCTCAGAGGCGCGCTGAGTCCAAAGGGAAAGGGGGCAGGTACCAACGCAGGAGAGGACGTGAGCGGGAAGGGAACTAGCTGGGGCACGGGGCGGGGCAGGTGGGGTTCCCCTCAGTTATCGCTGGGTACCCTTGGTATAAAGAAAGTCCCCGAGTCTGGAGCATCCGTACCATCCCCACCCTCGGCGGGTGCGTGGGGTCGGTTGTCTCATGGGAGACCGCGCTTTGCCGCAGTCGCATGTGTGTCTGCAGCGGGGGAAGGGCCGTGGCCGGGGGCTGCCGTCAGTCGGGGAGCCCAGCGGCGGGGGGTCCCCCTGGAGCTTAGGGGCGCCAGCACCTACGTCCTGCAGCCCTCCCCGGAACCCGCCCCCACGCAGCCCCACGTCGCTCGGGGAGCGCGCCTTGTCGCGCGCGCCCCTTCCGCGCCCGAGGCGCGTCCCCGCCCCAGCCCGTGCAGCCCCTCCTCCCCACCGTGTTTATTAGGGGAAGGAGGGCGGAGGCGGAGGCCAGTTCCCCAGTTCCAGTCGCCGTCGCCTGCACAGTTGCAGCCGCCGCCGCCGCCGCCTCCCAGCCGCTCGCCCAAGGAAAAGGGAACGCGCGCGAGCTCGGGCGTCCCCGCCCCAGTCTTTCCCCGGAACCATGAACCCTAACTGCGCCCGGTGCGGCAAGATCGTGTATCCCACGGAGAAGGTGAACTGTCTGGATAAGGTGAGCTCCGGCACCAGGCGCCGCGGGCTAGGCAGTCCCAGTGCAGCTCCCAGTCTGGGGCGGAAAGGGACTGGGTGTTTGCGGGCACTTCCCCGTGATCCCCTGAGTAGGGAAGGAAGGCGGGAGGTGACTTGGGGTGCGGGGACAGACCCTAGTCTGCAACCCGGGAAATCCAAGGCGAGGCGGTGGGCAGCCACCGCTAGAGAAGGATGGGCTCTGTGCCTCGGGACTGGGAAGACTGGGCGGGCAGGCGGGAGAGCACCAGGGAACCAGGATCGCCCGGGTGTGTGCTGGAGGTTAGAGGTGCAGTCCCGCCCCCCCAGGGCCGGGAATGAGAGAGGAGACGGCCGCTCCCTTTCCCCGCGGCGCCCAGCGCCAAGTAGGCGGAAGCGCGGGGCGCTGGGGAGGGGCGGCGGGGGCGGGGCAGAGGCTGGGGCCAGCTCTACCCTCCGGGCTTAGGCTGCTGGTAGCCCAGCTTCCTGGCCTGGAAGCTGTGTCGGGTCCTTCATTGCCAATTGTGGTGAAAGGGGCTTAGGCAGCACTGGAATCTCATTTTGAGACATCCCCCCTTTTGAACGACCTGCTGGACTGCTCCCCACTCCTTGCTGGTTCCGTGGTTGGGGAACCCGCAGACCTCCATAGCTTTCCCAATCCTTAATTCAAATTGCAAGCCACTCTGGGTGCTGGGCAGCCCAGCAGGAGCTGGGCGGGGTGGGGTGCTAGGGTGGGGAGGGTTGGAGGAGACGCTTCCCGGAGATCTGAAATTGTGCTCAGCCTGGAGACCAGCTTGGAGAACAAAGAGCTAACTTTTCAGAGCTGGTTTCATCAATGGAGGGTGGGATTGGCCGACTTCTGGGAAAGCCAAGGAAAGGGGAAATTTTTTTTTAGAGGAGGGAGAGGGTAGCCTTCTGGAAATAAGCTGTCCCCTAGGGGCTCTTACACATCCCCGGCCCAGGCAGGACTCGTTCATCTGGTTGCCGGGTACTGAAGAGTGAATCTGGGTGTTTCCGGTACAGTTTGCGATGGGACCCTCCTGTCTTTCTGTGAACCTCCTAAAACCCAAGACAACCTGTCCCTTCTCTGTGTTCCTCTCTGCAGGGACGCCTCTGTGTTTTGGCTCCTCATAGGTACATTGTATCTAGCTCCCCAAACTGAATCGGAGTTTACCTATTTCCACCTTTATGTCTGAACAGGCGATAGGCCGGCGCCTGAAAGAGGGAATTTAGTTTTGTTGGAAATGGATACTTTGTTGGATACTTTGTCTCTCCTCTCCCGGCTAAGATTAGTTCGTTCTTAGGTACCTTTGACCCCCGAGTCCAGGTCAGGAGGTGGGAACTCGAGGTTCTGAAACATTTGAACTTTTTTTTTTTTTCCTGGAGGAAAGGGACATGGGGCGGCTTGACTAGACAGGAGGCTAGGAGGAGCTTATGGAAGGTGCTGACTTGCTCAGTCACTCTCCTAGCCCCTGGAAGGCTTGAGCTTGATACTCCTAGATGGAGACCCCTGCCTGCCCCAAAAAACCTCGAGAAGTTAACTGTCCTTCCATGAAGGTCTTTGCTATTCCTGGTCAAGTGTTTTGACCCCTGCATTAGCAGTTCCCTAGGCCATCAAGTGGGCTCCTCTTATGGTCCTTGGTACTGAATGGGGAGAGGCAATGAATGATGAAAGGATTGCTAGCCTGGGAAGTGGGAGACTTAGTTCTAGTTCTAGGTCTATGTCCATCAGCTTTATGAATAGTTCTGGGCTTGAGTATTCCCTGTCACCAGATGTGTATTGACAGTGTCATTGCCTCAGAGGTGGACGGTGCAGGGAGTGTGGTCAAGGCTGTAGTCTCCTCTTTTCTGCCCAGCACTCCAACCGCTCTCCTTGTAAAGACCTTCAGTGCTGTGTGTCACAGAGATGGGGGCAGGGATCCTATGTGATAATCCCTGCCCTAGCTAGAAGATAATTCAAGTTGGGGTTGCCCTGGGAAGTGGGAGTGGGTGATTCCTTCCTAGTTTTAGGACGCCCCCTAGCGGAAGTGGCGCTTGAGAGACACCTGCCACTCCCCCCCCCCCCACAGGGACTGGAAAATCCTGCTGTCCTGTCTCCTCTGCCTTCCGTGCCCTACAGGCAATAAGAACAGATAGTTGTAACTGGAGCCCTGGGTATGGGGAAAATTCAGTCCTATAGGCATGGTTGCTACCCAACTTCCCAATTCCGCTTGACAGCCAGGGAGAATCAAGGCAGACTGGCCTGATTTACTGCAGTCCCCCATGGCATGCAGCCTGCAGCATGGCTAGCGCATAAGCTGTGTCCTCGATGTGCAGTCTTTTCTCCTTCCTGGGCCTTACGTCTCAAAGGCATAAGTGGGGTAAACCTTGTCACCAATGAAGGCCACTCTGTCCCCGGTTCGTAGTACCAGTGTGCTCTGCATGCTGGATAAATAGATAGTGCTGATGATGTGTTTGAAGGAGGTTGTGCTTTGTTTCCCTAGAGGGTTTCTGGAGTTGGAGCAGGAAGGAGAGCCAGGGTGACCTCATTCATTTAACAAATATTTATTGAACACCTACTTTGTATCTAGTGACCTAAACTGCTGAGACTCTGTCACATCTTTCTCACTTGGCTTCTAAAAACAGGTGGGGACAGTCAAGAAGGCTAGGGGATTGGCCTCACTGACAGTTGCTTTGGAATGTCCCATTAGAGAGGGTCTCCTGCCCCAAATGGCTGTCTGAGTGTACCCCTCTTTCCTCAGAAGAACAAAGTCCATGTGGCTGTGAAAACATTTTTGTTGTTGTTTGTTTTATGTGTATGGATGTTTGTCTGCATAAATGTCTGTGCACCATGTGTGTGCCTGGTGTCTGAAGAAGCCAGAAGATTGGCTTGGACTAGAACTAACAAAATACTGAGACCCACCATGTGGGTTTTGGGAATTGAACCAGGGTCCTCTGGAAGATCTGGCCCTAGCTCTTAACCACTGAGCTGCTGTTTTAGCCCCCACCACCATGGTTTATTGTTGTTAAAAGTTTAGAACACTTTGTGATCGCTTCACGACCAGCCATTCATACTAGGTACTACTTATTGAAGTCTACTGGCCTGTGAAGCCTCACAAACCGGGATGGGGTTCCAGGAAGATAGCTCCTATAAGCTATGAGCCCTATTAGCAAGTGTGTCCAACCTTTTGACGTTGGGATATGACCTTGTCGTCTACAAAGTTCTCTATAGAGAAATAGACTATCAAGTTGCTTGAATTGAAAAAAAAAATTCTTCTAATATCTTAAGTAAGCTTACCATTTTTTTGTTGGGCCACGTTCCCTGTGGCCTTACCCACCCAGAGGAGGCTAATGGATAGGCTGTCTCTCCTTTTAGCTAAAGTTTGATCTTTTTTTCCCTCTCAGTCCTACTTCAGCTTCCTAAGTGCTGAGATTATAGTCATAAGTCACTATGACTTGCAAAGTTTCCCCTCCACCTTTGTCAGCAGGAAGTTGGTGGTGCACACGTTTAATCCCAACACTCCAGAGGCAGAGGCAGGCAGATCTCTGAGTTCGAGGCCAGCCTGGTCTACAGCGTGAGTTCCAGGACAACCTCCAAAGCAATACAGAGAAATTCTGTCTCGAAAAAAAACCAAAAAAAAAAAAAAAAAAAAAATCAAGTGATTCAGTGATATTTGGCACATTCACCTCAAAAACTTTTCACCAGCCGGGTGGTGGTGGTGCATGCCTTTAATCCCAGCACTCAGGAGGCAGAGGCAGGTGGATCTCTGTGAGTTTGAGACCAGCCTGGTCTACAAGAGCTAGTTCCAGGGCAACCTCCAAAGCCACAGAGAAACCCTGTCTCGAAAAACCAAAAAAAAAAAAAAAAAAAAAAAAGACTGTTTCCTGTGGCCCAGGCTATCCTTGAACTCCCAGTCCTCCTCTTGCCTCCACCCCCAAGTGTTGGAATGATGGATGAGTTCTGCCACCACACCCAGTTCTTACAGGGCTGAGTTTTAAACTTGAACACAGGAGTTTGTCTTTGTGCCTGCTAGGCGATCCCTTTACCAACATAGCTACCTCACTAGCTCCCAAAGTTCTGGCTGTTTAGGTCATCTGCTGGTATATTTGTAAAATCATATTTTTATTTACACTGTCTCTTTTTCCAAAAGTGGGTCCCACTCAGGCAGCATGGTAGTGCACACCTTTAATCCCAGCATTTGGGAGGCAGAGTCAGGAGGATCTCTGAGTTTGAGGCCAGTAGTCTGGACTACACAATGCATTTCCAGGCCAGGCAGAGACCTACATAGTGAAACTCAGGGAGGGGAGAGTGGGTCCTACCCTTCCTCATCCTGTCGACCTAGAATCCTGAGGGCTGTAGCTCTGGGAGCTTCAGGTTACTAGAAAGAAATTGTGAAAGTGCACTGAGTTTATAAACCAGAGGCCCTGAGTTAGGCTGGGTGGTGCTGGGTGCTAGTGTTGACTCTAAAGGAGGGACAAAGCCTAACTCTAGGCTACAGGAAGGGAGGAGTCTAATACTCCAGCCCTGAGTCACTGTCACCCTAGGGAGCAGGTGACAGGCTGCAGGTACTTGAACCTGAATGAAACTCCACTCTCTCCCCTAGAGCCATGGAACCACAGAATCTGGCTTCAGTGAGTGGGATCCTTGCAGGGACTTCTGTCCTGTTTGTCTTTCTGTAGAGTCACTTTCCCACACAGCATTTCAGACTGGACAGGAAGGGTGGGTGACCTCTGGTGCCTGGGGTCTGACTGAGCTGCATCACAGCTTGGCTTGTGACTGGAGACACCTTTTGAGCTGCTTGTCTCCAGGTGTGGTTTGCTTCCTCAGTCACAAATCCCAGGAGTGCCTGTCCAAAGTCTGCCCTGGACCTGGCAAACAGGGCCGCTCTTGCTGTGAACCTAAGCTCCTAGAACCAGTGGAAGAAGGCAGGCCCTCTTGGGATAGTACTGTTTTCTACGATGAAGTTTCTCTCATTCTGGAGTTCACAAGCACTACTGAATGAGTTACCATTTCCTGCTATCCCCAAGAAGTGGCCTTCTGGTTCTCCCACAGTCCCTGGGGGAGATAATAGTTGTGGCCCTACTTTACAGATGTGGAGACCTCCCTTGGTGAGTCACCCAGCAGATCCTCAACCGATTCTGGTTTCCATTATTCTATTCCTGAGCAGCAGCACTCCCCACCCCCAAAGGCAGATGACCATTCTCCCTTGTCCCAGGCTGTATCAAGTTGAGAACATTGGACCCCATCGGATGATCTCTAGGGGTTACCTGGAAGTGGCACCTAACTCTTGGGGGCAGCCTGGAGTGTCCTGTGGGAGTATCCAGATGCTAGTCTGAATATTCTACTAGCTCTTCCTCCACAGGGCTTGGCTCTAGGGTGGGGGACCTGGCCATCTGGTAGAGATCTTTTTCCTGATCCAGAATCTGTTAGGAGGCGACCTTGGAGGTCCCTAGCCCTAGGACAGTGTATTTCTGCATATGTGTGAAAGTGGGTCATGGTCTGGATTCTGCAGAATGTTTTTCCTGGCAGGCCCCTGCGGGGGTGGGGGAGGCAGGGGCCCAGGCAGGGGCATACAGGCAGAGGCCGCAGACTGGCTGGTGACAGTGCTGGGGCAATCTGCCAATGCCTCCCAGTTAGGGGAATCTACAGGAGAAGGACCACCCTGTTTTGACTTTTCTGGGGCTTTTGTGTTGGGGTTATATGACACCCCCGAGCAGTAAGGATTCTGAAAGTTACCGTGGGTGGGGGTGGAGGCAGTGGCTTTAGGATGGGCTCAGGTGGGGGCAGGGCCAAGCTCAGACTGACCTACCCTTTGCTTCTAGACTTATAGCTGGCTTTCTTCCCAAAGAATCTTTCTCGAGTTGCCTTGTTAACATTCCCTGTTAGATTTTTTTTTTCCCCTTTGGGTCTCCTTGATAGGAAAAATGTCCCATTAGAGGGCGGTTGCCCCCAGAAATAGCCCTGGTCTGGTTGAAATGTGCTGAGGGTTAGGGGTGGGGTCCCAGTGACTGAACTTCCTTTCTTCTGGCCCCTCCCCCAAGTGTGTCTGAAGCTCTTAGTTTGGGACACATGTTTTAAAAAGCACCACTTTAGGGGACTTCTTTGACAGAAGAAGTCAGTCCCACAGCTCACTCAGGCACTTTCTGAGGTCTGCCTCCCTGGCCCCTCCCTGGCCTCTGGCTACCTCCTTTGGGGGTCAGGAGTGTCTCCATTGACTGCTGACACAGATGTCCAGTCAGCCTAGATTCTGGGATGGAGTCACTTCACGTGGTTTCTCCTTCCCTCCATTCAACCACCCTGGCTTAGTCCTGATGGCTCTGTTTTAAAACCCTGGGTTGCTCCTCTGTCCCAAGTACCCAAGTTGGAGCTCAGGTTGGGCTTCGTGAATGCCTTCAGTGTCCAGCACCTGCACAGAAGCTGCAGGTGTCAGGTGCTTTGCTGGGGGCAGGTGGTTTCTCATGAATCCCTTAACTAGGCTAGGCGTTATTGTATGCAGTATGTAGACAGGAAGTAGAATCAGATTCCCAGGTGCACTGTGGACAGGGTGATGCCAAGGTCATCCAGCTCTCTGGGTGGGGTTGTGATGGGGACACACCTGGAGTCTAGCTGCAGGCCTTTAAAACAAAGCTCTTTTCTGCTTCTGCTGGGTGTCTCCAACCCTTATCCAGGTGGGGGTGGGAGAGGTGGGACGGGACGGGATATGGGTGTGGCTGGGGCATGAACGGCTCCTCTAATGGGGTTCTTTGGGAAGTGAGAGCCACTTCGTGAGTTAGAGCATCAAGGGGTGGGGAGCTCAAGGGGGTCAGCTGGTTAGAGGGAGTATAGGTGTGCCTTAGTCTGGGCCTTTGTGCCACTGGCTGGGCTCTCTTCTGCCGGCTTGGTGGCAGAGGACTTGCTCCTTCCCAGTGTGCTGCTTAGCAACGGAGTGCCGCTTTGCATAATCAATGAGGCCCATCCAATTCTGGGCTGGAGTGGTCTGGGGAAGTGGAGACAGCCTTTCTAGGGGCTGCTACCTTCTTCATGACTGGGTTTCCCCCCTTTACTCTCTTGAATCTGATCTACTCTCTGTCCTGTCAGCTGAATAATTGCCTCATGGGGCATGACGAGGGGAGAGGAGTGTCATTGGCTGCCGGAGCCTGTGACCTGAAATGCCCCTGTTCACCAGGTGGTGGATTTTTGTTGTTGTTGTTGTTTGTTTGTTGTTTAAGACAGGGATTCTCTGTGTAACAGCTCTGGCTGTCTTGGAGCTTGCTCTGTAGAGCAGGCTGGCCTCAGATTTAGAGATCCACCTGCCTCTGCCTCCTGAGAGCTGGGATTAAAGTCGTGCGCTGACACCACCACCCAGCTTCCCTAGGTGTTCTAAGCCTTGGGCATGAGACCTAGTTGGAGAGCTTGTGTGCCCATGCCTAGGGAAGTCCTGTGTTTTAATCATGTCTTCCCTCTGTCCCCATCCAGTTCTGGCACAAAGCATGTTTTCACTGCGAGACCTGCAAGATGACCCTGAACATGAAGAACTACAAGGGCTATGAGAAGAAGCCCTACTGCAATGCGTGAGTCTCAGGGGGACACAGGGCTTTTCGGGGCACCGGGCTTCTCTCCCAAGTTCTCCTTTCCCCTGATGGCCCAAGGTGACACTGTAGCACTTAACACACCTTACTTGGTAGATTGTGATCACATCCCTCATAGCAGAGTGCTCTTACTGTCCCCATTTTACAGATGAGAAAACAGGCATGAGGAGGGAGGGAACTTTCTCAGGATCACATGGCAAGGCTGATGTGAGGCTTCTTCACAGACAGCCTCTGGGTAGTAAGTAGCCAGTGGGCTACTTCCCCTGTACCCTGTTGGGCACTTTTGCAGGTGCACAGCAGGGATTAAGAGACCTGTCCTGTCCCTGCTGCATGGTATCCAGGCTTGGGAGTGTGATTCTCCTCCCCTTGGTTTTCTCTCACTTGGTGGTTCTTTTCTCCATTGTCCCTTCTAGAACATTCCAGAGACCTCTTGTTTCTTTCTCTCTCTCTCTTTTGCGAATACAAAACAAAAAAGACTTGTTCATTCATTTCTTTATGTATATGAATGTTTTACCTACATATATGTATGGGTATCACTTGTGTGGTGTGGTATCCATGGAGACCAGACAAGTGCATCAGATCCCCTGGAACTGGAGTTATAGGTGGTTGTGAGCCTGTATGTGGGTGCTGCAGACTGAACCCAGGTCCTCTGCAAAAGCAGCCCGTGCTCTTAACCACTCTTTAACCTCCTTTTCATATATTGAGAAGGAGAAGGGTGTGGCCTGGTATAGGCAGCTCCTTTTCTGCCTTGCAGGGAGACCAGAGACACTGCCCATTATTCTGAGGGTTGCTAGCCTTGAGTTCTGTTCCTTGTATAGAATCTTTTGTTGTGGCCAGCTGGATGCAGGGTTTGGGGAGAGAGACCATTGTCTCCCACCCTAGAGGGACACCATCCAGGAGGTGAGTCACCAGCAGCTTCAGAGAGGGTTGACATTGCAGGGGACTCATGAGTAGCAAGTACCACCTCAGCATTAGGTCCAGAGCAGGTGCAGCCACTGACCTTGGGCCATTTGCAAGGTGGTCAAGTTCCTCAACAGTAGGTGGCAAGATCAGTTACGCTTATGATCTGATGAAGTCTAGGTATCTTTGCTTGTTTGTCTCATCTATTCCAGGCTAGTATAGCCGAAGATAGATAACCTCAAACTTCTGATCTTCTTGCCTTCGCCTCCAGATGTGTGGATTTATAAACATGCTTCGACATGACCAGCTGGTCTCCTAATTTAATTCTTCTTAGCCAAAGTTTACCAGAAGGGAAACTGGAGACTTTTCTCTTTTCGGACAGGCTATCATGCCCCTATCTCCTTGGCCCAAGGACCTTGGGGGTTTGAACATTTGCCAGATACTTGTTGCCAGCTCTCTGCTATATGCCAACCTATCTCAGGTGCTGGGAACCTGATTTCTGATAAAATCTCAAGCCCAAGAGGCAGCATGACCATTGTTCCTTCTAAAGGGCCAGCCCATGGTGGCTTTGAGTAGAGGAAGGCCCACAGTTTTTTTGGTCCTTTCGTTCTGATTTCTATGGCTCCTTGGCCTACCCAGCCCCCCAGCCCTCCCAGCCCCAAGGGAAATGGGACATTCTTTGAATTCTTAAGGGCTCACACAAACTCCGATTCTCTGCCACTTCCTCCCTCCTTTGGGGAGTGGGGTGGGGTTCAGAAAAACCAGGGCACTTAACTCTTTGGCTGCTGGACTGCTTCAGGCTGTTCTGCTAGCCTCATTTGGAGCATCTTCTGGGTGGGCCTCCACTTCCTGGCAGAAGTCTGGCTGAGCGCCAGGTAGACCAGGGTGATAACACTTTGCTTTCTTCTTCTCCGGCCAGCTTACCTGCTAACAGTGAGTGCTGGAATTTGGAGAGAGAATGTTTTCTATCAGAATGCCCTTAACCCTGGTGTCAGAGTCCTAGCTTTGTCTTTTGGGGGGGAAGACAGGCAGTGAATGGGAGAGGGGAGAGCCTGGAGACTTTGGGGTCCTTGGAGAAGTGGCTTGGCGAGTCACCAGTTCTATCCCCCTCCTGACATTCTGCTAGGGGAACAGGTTGATGTCTCCCCCCTAACTTCAGCTCTATATGGGTGACCTTTGACCTCTGGTCCAGTGGGTGTTTGCTGGGAAGGACCTGCACTGGGTTATGTGTGTTGGCATACATGTGTGCATGTGCATGCATTCGTGTGTGTGTGTGTGTGTGTGTGTGTGTGTGTGTGTGTGTGTGTGTGTGTGTGTATGCTTCATTTCATTCCAGCTGCATCAGCCTCTTGGCTGCTGCTCCCTGCTGGCTTTGTGTCTGTGGAGCTGTCTGCTGAGTTTCTTGTCCCCAGTCAAATGCAGATAGGTGGCATCTGCAACTGCTTGGGTTTCCCCTACCCTAGACCTGCTGTGTGCTAGGCCCTGTGTCAAATAGTCCCTTTATTCTCTCCCATTTCCAGCTGTCTCTGAACCTATTTTCAGTGACATTCAGGTTCTTGGGGCTTCTGGGGAGTAGTTCCCTCCTGCACTCTAGATTCCTTCCAGTCCTGGTTGTACTTGTGGGCCGCAGGCTAGACACCTTTCTACAGGGTGCTGCTCCCCTCCACTGGACTAAGCCCGACTAGGGTGAGACATATAGGGCCAGGTGACATCTCCTGGCACTTTGCCAGGGCTCTAGGCCACCCAGGGAGTGTGGGGGGAGTGTGGGGTGAGTCTGGTGTGCAGGGAATTTCTGTGTGCTGCCTGATCCTAACTAGTGTCTGAGACTGGGGGCAGTTTAGGCTCATGTGGACGAAGAAATGAGAGAAGAAAGCCAAGTGTCCCTTCTGTCTTTCCAAAGTTCTAGAAAGTGACTCAACAGTGAAAAGGACTTCTGTTTCTCTCCTTGCAACGACATGTTTAAGGAGGAGGCAGGGGCATGAACACAAGCTAGTACTCAGAGCCAGCCTGCCTGGTGTGGTGAGCGACAGGCATGCAATTACACACTGTCCTGAGTGGCCTCATACCCTTCCCTGGGCACCCACTGGGCTCCCACTGAGATTCCTGTAGATTCATTATGGTCAGCTCTTCACTGGGGTGGGATGGGGGGTGGGGCACATGCCTATCTGTGCAGCAGCCCAAGCACGCCTGCTCACCTATTCTTACATGTAGCTTCCAGGTGGGTGGAGTGGGCCTGCTTTGTTAGCTAGAGAAATATTTATGCCCTGGATTATTTGTTTTGTAAATTGGATCGTCATCATTGGAATCCTGCAAACTTGTTTCACTGGGTCCATGCAAACAGTCAGAGTGGAGGTCAGGGCTGAGGTTGGGGTGGTGATGGGGACTAATTGCCTTGGGGACTTGCAGACAGGAGGCCCACTGTAGACTAGAGGAACCATCTGGGGAAGGAAGAGAGACCTCAGTAGAACTTTTCCCCATCACAGTGACAGCAGATACCTGGGTTCCTGATTCAGTTTTCCTGAACTGTGGGGTGAGGGGCTGAGTTGAGAAGACTGGAGATGTCCTTCCTGCTGGGACTGTGATTCTATCCATTTCCAGGGTCTAAACTAGGATTAGGGTTCAGTCAGTCTATTCTAGCATCCTGATCCCAATCCCAGTGTTTGTGAAACAAAGTCTCAGATAGCCCAGGCTCACTGTGTAGCCAAGAATGACCTTGAATTTAAGAAAGTTTGCATATGTGTGAAGGGGCAGAGAAAGAGAGGTAGGTTTGCTTGGGCTGGTGATCACATGTCAGTGCATTCACGTAGAGGTCCATGGATGGCTTTCACGAGTGGTTTCTCTCTTTCCACTGTGGGTTCCGGAAGTTTGAACTCATGTTGTCAGGCTTATAGAGCTGAGCTATCTGCTTCTTTGCCTGGCCTTAGACTTCTGATCCTCCTGCCTCCACCTCCAAGTGCTGACATGACAGGTTTGTACCAGTGTGCCTGGCTTATTCATGGCTAGAGCTTGAATCTAGGGCTGTATGCATGCTAGCTAGGCCAAGCATTCTACACCCCAGCTACCTCTAGCCACAGGCTGGTTTGTTTTGAGATAGGTTTTGCTATGTATGTATCTGGTTGGCCTTGCCACAGTCCTGGGGTGGGGGCATTTGCCTAATTCCCCCACATTATCTGCCCCCCCACCCCCAGACAGGGTTTCTCTGTGTAGCTTTGGAGCCTATCCTGGCACTCACTCTGGAGACCAGGCTGGCCTCGAACTCAGAGACCCGCCTACCTCTGCCTCCCGAGTGCTGGGATTAAAGGCTTATTCTCTGCTTCTTACTGGGAAAATTAAATCAAATGTGTTAAGGAGCTGGGAGCAGCATGGGGTGTATGTGGTGTGTGTGTGTGTGTGTGTGTGTGTGTGTGTGTGTGTGTGTGTGTGTGTGTGTGATATTTGGGATGAAGGAGGCCAGCAAAAACTGGGAGCCAGAGTGTCAAATGCAGCCACCTGCCTTCTTTACCCCCATAGCCTTAAATGTAGATATGTCAGGGCCTCAAGGAGCTTGGGGGTCACTTTCTCTTCCAAAATCCCATTTGTATTGATAAGGAATTTGAGGCCTAATACTTCCATGCCTTACTTAGCTGGGCAAAATTTTTCTCTTTAAATATTGCCCACAGGGAAAAAGTGTGGACATTGTTTAAAGTTGTTAGTGAATGAAAACAAAACAAAAGACTTAAAAGGATGCAGCTTTTCATTTTGTCTGCAAAGCCTAAAGGCTGGTAAGTTCTTTCTCTAGTCTACCCCTATTCTTTTGGATTGCTCATTTTTGACCCTCTGCTCAAACAATGCCTCCTTGTTTTCTTCCTATCCCTAACACTTTAGTCCTGGAGGCCTGGAGGGGGGCTGGTAAGAATCAGGGCTAATGGAGCCTTCCCCGCTCCTTGCCTGCTTATGGGCAGTGTTCCCAGCAGGGGCTTTGGGGATCCAGAGCTCTTAACCAGAGGCCGGATGTTAGGGCTTTTTTTTTTCTTCTCCCCTTCCTTTTGCTAAAAACCAAAAGTTCCTTGTATTTTGCTGATGTATTTTTACTCTGCTTTGAACACAGAGCTGTGCCTTTTTAAAAGAGGTCCCAGTATGGAAGGGATGATGTTCTCTGCAAAAATGGGGAGCTGAGCATTCAAAATCTGTGGTCTGCCCTTGTTCAGCCTCTGGATACAGGTCCTCCACATTCTCTTGTCATCTAGGATTGGCTTCACAGGATCTTCTCTTCCCACCACGGAACAGTGTGGCTTAGGTCCTCAGCTGGGTAGCTCATTGCCTGAGATGGAGGCCACATCTCTTGATCCCTTAGGTAATTGTCCTCTCAAGGGTTTCAAAGGTCAGACTGAGAAATGGGCTTGAAGCATGAGACACTTTATTTGGCTGTCACCCTGCCAATTATGCTTTTCAAAGAACTCTGGGAGCTGCAGCTGGACTAGGGCCTTCTGCCCTAACAGGTCTTCATGCCCTCAGCTGGCCAGGCAGATGTGGGGCAGAGGACAGTGTGCAATCAAAGTCTCTATCCTTGACTCCAAGCCTCAGTTTCTCTGTATGCAAAATTGGTATCCAGCTGATGCCTGCCTTTTCCAGCCTTGTCGGGTATTTGGGGAGAGGCTGTACACCAGACAGCCTGTGAAGGAGTTGTGAGCTATGAGCCTGTGGTGTCTGTGTGTCACCCCCCTCCTGCAGCAGCTGCCTGGCTCCTTGTCTACCTTCTGGCTACCACAGGCTTTTCCTGTCGCCACCTTCCTAGATGCCAGGTAGCTTCCTTGTCCCTCCCCACCCAGCTTCCTGTCCTATTGGCCTATCTATGCCCCCTCCCACCCCCCTGCTCTCCCCACTAGTGCTATCATAGGCAAAGACAGGTCTGTGGAGAGAGAGACCTCTATCGAAGGCACCACACTCTCTGGGAATGATTAATAAGGGGCTATCCTGGGAAGGGACAAAGAGCAGCAGTGCTGTGTGTCCTCAGCTCTACTACCTCTGTACCTTTATGCCATCTCTCATTTTGTTTCTGCTGTAGCCTGATCTGGCTGGGGTGGGTGGTCTTGTGGTCTTAGCTGTTTCAGAGTCCATACTGGTGTGTTTCTGCCACCCCGCCCCCACCCCTCCCCTGAATCTGAAGGTGAAAGGTGGCTTCAACCTAGGGTCTAAGAGGGAGGAGAAAAGCAGAATTCCTAGCAGTGGTTTCTGGAAGAGTCCTCCTCAGAGACCAATGTGTTGGGGGAGGAGTGTGGCACTGGGACTTTCTAGAAGGCAGGTAGTCCTGCCTTCTAGAAACAAACCTGAGCACAGCTGTCTACAAGAAACCAGCTCAGGCCCCTTGGGCATCTTCTTGGTTAAGGATACTCTTGCAGTCTGTCTTCCCCTGCCCCCCTACTCCCTAGACCTCTCCCTCCTTCCCCTCTCCCTTTCTCTGCTCTCCTGCCTGGAGCTGAGGATGAGGTTGCCATGGGAACCTGAAGCATATCAGCTAGCAGGAGAAGGGAAAGGCAGGGTTGTCTCGCCCAGGGTTGGGGACTGTGGGGAGGGGACTGGGCTGACCCATCAGGAGGAATGCAGTCCTTGTGGAGCCCTTCCTCTGCCTGGGGTTGGGTGTAGCAGCAACTCCATCGTGTCTGGAGCTTCTTAATCTACTAGAACTGATAGAATATTAAAGTCCGTCCCCATCCCCAGCTCTCTGGAGTCCACATCTAGGCTCCCTCCCCCATTTAATATTCCTTCCCTGGGGGGTGGAGAAGATGGTGATGGCTACAAAGAGATGATGAAGTACCCCCAATCCCATCTGAAGTGAAGCATTTGGTCCGTGTTGGAGGGGCTCCTGGGATCTTCTGGTGGGGTAGACGGTGTAGCAGAGGACAGGTGGGTGGGGGAGGTGTGTGAATGTGGAGGGGCCATAGCTGCCAGCTCCGGGCCGGAAATGCTTGCCAATTTGGAGGACATACCTATCTGTTAGTCACACACAGGCAAATGCTGTGAGTATTCTGCAGGAGCTGCAGAACTAGAGAGGGTGTGACTGTCTGCACGAGTCTGGCTATCCCTGGGCCAATGGAGATGGCTTTGTGCTTTAAGTCTGTACACACGGCCAGATGAGAACAAGCCCCAGGGTGTGTGGATGCTTCTGTGGATGTGCGCTTGTTCAGTCCCTGCCTTCTGCTCTCCAGGCTGCCTCCACCCTGTCTAACATAATGCCAGATGGTTATCACACTTGACCCTCCACACCTGGCCAGAGCTGCCTGGATCCTGTGTCCCCTACTTCTGTTGTGTGCATCTCTACTGTCAGATGCCCGGCTCACCCTAATTTGTGTCCCATTTCCCTTGCAGAGTGGGCCTCGTTTGTGTGGTGGGCCCTTTCTGAAGCCTGTCTCCCAGGGTCCCAGGACCAGCCAGTTTTCCTAAACATCTCACTTCATTCCTTCTGTTCATTTCTTGTCTCTAGGAACAGAGTCCTGCTTGATCCTCCCCGGCCCCAAACAGGAGCAGGAATTTTTGGATGGGCTCCTGAGCTGTGGGTGGCCTGGCTGCAGGGCACTGGGCCAGACCTGGGGGTGGGACCTTGCCTTTGCCTGCCTTCATCCACAGCCATTCCTGCTGCCAGCTGCGGGCACCTGTGTTTGCTTTTCCCATCTAGCTCCCCGCTTTTACTGGGGGAGCTCTTTATGTGGCCAACTGGGATGGCCAGAACCCACATAGGCCTAAGACAGTGGCATCAGCCACGGGGTGAAGATGGTCACCTAGAAACAGCCCATCACTGTGTCCCTTCTAGCCACACCTTCTTCAGTTGTCCTCTACCCAAGGTTGCTCAGAGGGAGAGCATATGTTGGTACAGGAGGTTGGAGAATATGCCGGGTTTGGCTAACGCATACAACCAAGTGGCGGTTCATGACCTGCTGTGGACATGTTGACCAGCCTGGGCCGCTCATACCTAGAAGAAGGCCCTCATGGGCCATCTCTGTTCTCTTACTTGGTGTTTGGCTGCCTGTGAGTCAGGGGGTCTCCACTGGTCACAGCTGTGATGGGTGCAGTCACCCAGAGCCACGTCAGACTGTTTTCAGTACAGTTCTTGCTTGGAGAAGCCACTCACTGTCCCTGAGATGGGTGAGGTCCATGTGAACCCTTCCTATTGCTTATTCCAGCACTAGACCCAGACCATGGCTGGTTTACCTGAGGTGACATGTGACACAGGAGGTTGTGGAAGAGTTCTCCTGTCCTAGCCCAATTTCAACATCCAGTGTGATGTTTGTTTATCGAAGTGTTGGTTGTGCTTCAACCGCTGTTCTGGAAGCTTGGATAAATCAATAGACAAGTGATCAAAAAACAACTGTTTTCTCCCCTCGTGGACTCAGGGACTGCTGAGTGACAAATGCTAGTACCTCTCTGTCAGTGAGGATGTTATCCTTCAGGTCCTTGCCGGCCACCCAAGGCACAGTTTTCTAGGGGTCAGAATTCTGACTTCTTTCTGTGTGTTTATACTGTTCAACTTCTCTAGCTTCTGCTCTGCTCTGTCTATCAAAGGAGGACAGTGACAACACTACAGAAGGTAACAAGCAAGTTTGATAAACTCAGTCACAGGACAGTGCTAACTGCTTTTACCTGTCACTGGAAGGTGACTAGCCACAAGCATCACCCACCTACCCTGTACTTGGACCTTGCTAGCCCCTTGAAACACCTTCTTGGACACATATCTCTCCCAGTCTCTCTGTCTCTCTCTGTCTCTCTCTCTCTGTCTCTCTCTCTCTCTGGTTGTCAAGACAGAATTTCTCTGTGTAGCTCTGGCTGACCTGGAACTTCCTGTGTAGAGCTGACTGGCCTCGGACTCAGAGATCCGCCTGCCTCTGCCTCCTGAGTGCTGGGATTAAAGGTGTGCGCCACCACCACCTGACTCACATATTGTCTTAGCATACCAGTTTATGACTTTTGATAGGGAACCTTCTGGGTATCTGGGTCCTTCATGCTCCTGTGTGCTTGGTCTCAATTGCTAGTCTCAGTTCTGATTTTTGTGCCCATCTGCACAGCTGACTAGGTCCTCCTGGGTGGCCTGGCCCTGGGATCCTCTCTGGGGAGACTCCAAGGCTTGGATTATCTGAAACAAGGGTAATCGGAAACCTTCAGAAGCCTCCCTGTGGCCTTGGACAGTCTGTCTGCCAGGCAGTCAGTCACTCAGGCCTGCTGTGTCTTGACTCCTCAGCTAGCCTAAGCTGTGCCTGGGAGGTTCCTGATTCTCTTCAGCACTGACAAGTGGGCAGGGGCTGTCCAACGGTAGAGAAGCCCAGGGTTTCCCACCATTCCCCAGAGTGATGCCCGATCTCCTTTCTGTCCTGCAGACACTACCCCAAGCAGTCCTTCACCATGGTGGCTGACACTCCGGAAAACCTCCGCCTCAAGCAACAGAGTGAGCTGCAGAGTCAGGTGAGGGGCGGGCACTCTGTGGCTGGTGGAAGGGGAAGGGCCTGTGTAGCGGGTTGGGCAAGGGCACCTGTGGTCTCTGAGGCCTGAGATGCTGAAATCCCAGGCCTGGCTGTCTCCCCTCCCCCACCTTTCCTCAGTTACCTCACACTTCCTGACCTGGTGGGGAGGGGGAGAGATACTGCCTTCCTACCTGGAGTTGGTTGGAGAGGTGTGGGCATCTGTTCGCCTCTGCTGGGGCTCCAAGAGCCTGCCTTCTCCAGGAGGCTGTCCCCTGCCTGCCACTCCGTTGCACCTGGCACGGAAGGACTGGGAGCCAGCCAGCACCTTGCCAGTCGGGGTCTCACAGCCTGTCTTCTGTAACTATGTCCTGAGACCTTTTGCTCCCCTTGGAGAGAGGGCAGTGTGAGGGGGCCCGTCCTCCCGTCTCTTTAGCCTGACTCTCCTGAGTGGCACAGGCTCCCACAGTAGAGAAGGAGACATCAGACATTGTCTGCCCTGGCTCAGAAAACACTGTCCTTCAGGGATACTGAGCTACGCTGAGCTAGGTGGTCTGGAGCCTTGAGACCTTATTAAGGAACTCTGCCTTGAACCAGCCTGGCCTGCCTCAGCAAGGATTAAAAGATTAAATGAGAGAATACAAGTAAGGGAATTTACTGGGTTGGCATGGTGCCCAGGGTGGGGCCAGCTGGGCCACAAGGACTCACTCCTCATCCAGGAGAAGTGAGGCGTCCCTTGCAGGACTGTTTTGGGTGGTTTTTGTTGTTGTTGTTTGTTTTGGTTGTTGTTTTGAGATGATAATGTCACATGTCACGTAGCTCTTCTAAAATATTGCCCTGAGGGCTGGAAAGACAGCTCAGAATCCACATCATTACAACCTTTGTAACTCCAGCTCTCTGGGATCTGAAGCGTCTGGCCTCCAGAGACATCTGCGTTCACACGCATAAAGCCACATGGAGACACATACACCTACATGTAATTGAATGTTAAAAAAGAAAATCTTAGCCAGGTGGTGGTGGCACACTCCTTTAGTTGAAGAGGCAGGCAGATTTCCATGAGTTCCAGAGAAACACTGTCTTGAAAAAAAACAAAAGTAAAAACAACAAAAATCTTAGGAGGAGAGGCCTGGAGAGATGGCTCAATGGTTAAGAACACTGGCTGCTCTTCCAGATGGACCCACGGTTCAATTCCCAGCACTCACATGGCAGCTCACAACTGTCTGTAACTCCAGTTCCAGGGGACCTGACACCCATGGCAAAACACCAAAGCACATAAAATAAAAATGAATAAATTTTAAAAATCTTAGGAGAAAAAATAGTGACATTGAACTCCTCATTCTCCTGTCTCTATCTCCCAAGTGCTGGGATTGTAGGTTGCTCCATACCTGGCAACTTTATGAGTTTTCTATCTATCTACTACCTGAAGGGAACAGTCTTTCCCATCTTAAAAAACACAAAAGACTCCGGTAGAGGTGGTGGTGCATGCCTTTGGTCCCAGCACTTGAGAGACCGAGACAGGTGGATCTCTGTGAGTTCAAGGCCAGCTTGGTCTCCAAAGCTACAGAGAAATCCGGTTTCAAAAAAAACCTAAAAAAGGAAGGAAAAAAAGAAACCTACACAAAATAGTTCCTGCTGCTGAGAACTCGTGAAACCTAACAAGTGATGTAGTTACTTCTCCTTTCTTGTCCTTGATGCAACTCCAGGGGTAGGTGGAAAATAGCTCCTTCCTGTCCCTGTGTGGAAAGTGTCTCAGAGTTCTAGGCCACATTGAGCCAGGTTGTAGGATCTGAGCTCTGGCCTTTACATTCACTCTCACAGTGTGGTGCCTTGCGTATGTGTAGCCTTCCAGTGTGTTCCACAGTGCCGGCAGACACTTGTCCCTTAGCCTTTCCAGGGGAAGTGGCAGAGCTTAGACTCCCACTGCCTCTAGCAGGCCAGGCAAAAAGAGCCATCAGAAGTCCAGGTGCCTGATTAAGGCAAGAGAACTTTTTTCCTTTCTATATCCTACTCTAAGGAGAAATTCAATACCCTTGCCCTTTCCAGCCCATGAGAACTCACCCTCAGCTCCTTTTGCTTCTGGAATCTGACCCCTATGGGGTGGGGCCGATATCAGGAACCAGCCAGCTCTGCCCTTCCCAACCCCTGCCTTTGTGCATGAGCACTAGGACTGGAGTTGTTGTTGGGAGGGCTGTTCTGCTCCCCACACACAGATTTGGAGGTTCCTAGACTATCAGGGGCTCCAGTAGGTGGGGTAAGTAGGAACAGCAATCATTCTTGCAGGTTCTTAGTAAGGGACAGGCCCTGCACATCTGTGTGTCTGTGTACATCAGTCTTCACAGCCATGTTGTCCAAAAGGGAAGAGTCTCTTTGGTGGTGTGTTGGGGTTGGGGGGGTGCTCCCTCTTTGGTGTTGTGTTTTTTTTTTTTCTTCCCGTTTTTCCCAAGCCAGGATCTCAGGCTATCCTTGGCTGGTCTGGAATTCTCCTGCCTCAGCCTCCTAGGTGCTGAGATATTAGGTGTGAGCCGCTGCTCCTAGCCTAAGAAGGGATTGTTCCAGGTATGTAGGAGGGGGTCCCTGAGGTTTGGGGAAGCCACGCTGATACATTTTTATTATCTTGCCACGTCCCCATCTCCCTCTCTGTCTGCCTACTGGGGAATCTAACTCCCAGTCTCTCAACACCACTTGCCCAGGGCTCCAAGGCAGGCAGGCTTTGAGCTTAGCTGGTTGGGCCTCAAGAGTGTGCTGCTGGAGCTGTTCTATGAGACTGACCACCCATGGCACCCAGCTCACAGGCCGTTAACCCAGGTTGGCCTCAAACCCCGCTAATCCTTCAGTCTGAGCCTCCTAAGGGTTGGGATTACTGGTTATGCGCTTTGGAGGCTTCGAGTAGGTGGGAGCCAGGTAGAGCTTTGGAGGATCCCTGTCAGTCAACAGGATGGGAGTTGACCTTCTGCACTGGGGACACAGCTCCATTCCTGGACCTGGGGACCTGGGGGATGACGCAGAAAGAACCTGCTCCCCTTTGCAGTGTGTGTCTCTCCCACGTCCTACCATCTGTTCGGTCTGAGGCTCCGCCCTCCCCCTTCATAGTTTTTTTTCCTCCTCTATGAGAAGTGAAATAGGGACAGAGATCCATTTGCCTAGAAGCTGGGGTCAGGGCCTAATGACAGGCCTGCATGGCTGGCCTGGTGATAGGTCTGTGGCTGCTGTGGGGGTAGGGCTAGTTAGAGCTTTGTGTGGCTGGCTGGAAGAAAAGTGGGAGCCTTCTCCCCCTTCCCTGCCGCACCCCAGCAGGGTGTCATGGGCTCCTTCCAGGGCTGGCTCCTTCCAGGGCTGTCTCCTTCCTGGCCTGGCTTCATGTATGGGTTCTTTTTCTTTTGGGGAGTTGCCTGGGCCATTTCAGCTTTGTTTTCTCGCTGCTATATTGGTTCCCAAAGTGGCACTTTGGGTGTTTGGAATATCTATGACCTTCCCAACCGCTGAACTGCCCAGAAATGACACTCTGATTGGTGCTGTCAAAGCTGGCAGTTGCCCCAGACCCCTCTTCTCACTTGTACCCCACTATATGGGATGGGGCTGAGGAGAGGATGTGTGTGACTGGAGTCCAGGCCTTGTCCCAGGCAGGAGTGCTGGGAGTGTCTCTGTTTTTTCTTTATTGTCACCTTCATGGAGTGTTTCAGGAAATGCCCTTGAGGCGAGGGAAGTGTACAGTGCCTCTCCGCCACTCGTGTCTTGGATCCCATGACCAGCACGACAGCAGCACACACTGAAGAGTGTCACTCTTACTAAGTTTAGTAGCACCTATCTGTAACCATGAACTAAAAGGACTAGGGAGAAAGTGCCAGTGGTAAAGTTCTTACCCCCTCCAGTGAAAAAATGCCAGAGTAGTTCCTGTTTATAATCCTTCAGTGGGGAGGCACAGACCAGAAGATTCCTGGAGCTGTGCCCTGATTGGTGAGCTCCAGGCCTATGAGAAGCCCCCTCTCAAAGGAGGGTATATCCCTGAGGAAGCATCTGAGGTAGTGCTGGGCACAGATACGCACGCACGCACGCACGCACGCACGCACGCACGCACGCACGCACGCACGCATACATGTACATGTCTTTTAAAAATGCTCTGTTAATAAGTTTGAGCCAGGCCTGGAGGTGCTCACACTCAGGACTGGCAAGCCTAGAATATATACTGAGACCTTATCTCATTTTTACCAGAGCCAGCAGCCTAAGGTTGAATCTTAGATTACTACCACTAACTGTGGCTTGGGACTAGTTACTTAACCACCCTGCCTCGGGGCCTCCAAGTATCAAGTGGGGATCATCTCCCCCGGGGTTGGCTGTGGGAATGTTAGTATGTGTTAGGTGTTTGCCATTGTTGGCGTGTTGCCAGGGCTTGATAAATGTTTCCTTTTGCTGTTCTCTGTGAATGGAGAGGAAATGGATGGAATGACTGTGACCCCTCACTCCCAGCTCCGATCTTTCAGTAGCGTTCACATCTGTGGGTCTGATGTAAAATCCAGTTGGAAGGAAATGGGTTACACAGTGTGGGTCTAACACCAGAAGGAGGTCATTGCATTACAATGAGTAGGAATGCTATGTTCCAGCTCTCAGCTGGGATAAATGAGAGGGTAACTAAACCTACCTGGATCCTGGCTGCCTGGGCGTCATGCTCTATGCTGTTGTGGGAATTTCCAGAGAGGGAGGCCCTGGCAGCACCGTGCAGGGATGGAGTCATCTGGCTCTGTTGTAGCCAAACTGACAACTGGGTTGAGTGACCTGGCAGGCTTTGTCCTCACCGCTACCCTGTCATAGCTGGTGAGTCATCCAGACCAATGCAAGCACTCTTGCATGGGTGAAGGGAAAGTCTCAGTGAGGGCCTACCAGCTACCCCTGTTAGTAATAAAAAGCTCTAAGAACTTCCTTCACCACTATTCTGTTAAAGCCAAAAGATGCTTAGATAAGGTCATAGACTCCAGGTGAGTGGAACTTTAGAGACTAGCTAGCCAGCTTTCCTTCCTGCACCCCAACCTCACGAGGGGACCTGGTGGGCTGGGGAGCTGGCTCAGCAGTTAAGAGCACTGGCTGCTCATCCAAAGGACCCAGGTTCAATTCTCAGCACCCACATGGCAGCTCACAACTGTCTGTAATTCCAGTACCTGGAGACATGATACCCATAGCAAAACACCAATGCACATAAAATAAAAATAAATAAAAAAGATGGGACCTGGCTTGCCTTGGGACCTGTAACCATATTGTGTGGCACCCAGGCTTCCCTGCCTCCTCCTATCCTACCTTCTGTGCCTCCCACGTTAGGGTGAAATGGATGATCCTTCCAGTGAGGAGGAAAGGCAGTTCCTAAGCCTGGGAACCAGTTGATGTCATTGCAGTGTTGCCATGGTAATTGTTCCCTGGATTAGGGGCCTGACCCCAGCAGAGCCAGGAAACAGGCGGAGCGGGCTTGGCATTGGTTCAGCACGTTGGCGTTGACAAGGCCCTTCCACAGTTGCCCTCATGTGGTGTGCAACACAGCACTTCTGCCTCAGCACTGGCGCCACCTTTGATTTCCCATTTTACAGACGTGGAACCTGAGGCTTCAGTGACATGAAATTCCCTATCTTTTGACATGAAGGAGAGAGAATCTGATCTCATTGTATAAACTGCACTGGCCTCAAACTCATGATCTTCCTGCCTCTGCCTCTAGTCATATTACCGGCATGCATCACCATGCCCAGCACCACACACACACACACACACACACACACACACACACACACACACCACCACCACAGATTGTCTTTAAACTCCTACATTCCTCTACCTTGTGAGCATAGTGATTATAGGCGTGTATTACCATCCTTGGCTTTTCCCATGTTTTAACTAATGTTTGTGATGGCTCTTTTTACAGGAATCTAAGGCATGCAAGGACCTTTCTGGGTTTCTGCAGTCTCAATTTTTCTTCTCTTTCTTGGTGTCTCCTTCCTGAAGGGCCTTCTAATAGTCATGTGCTGTTTCAGGCCTTCCTAGGAGGGTAGATGTTAGGCATCCATCTACCATCCCTCTGGGTGGCCTGGGCCTAAACTTTTCTCCTATAGCTTCAGGGGCCCAGACCCATGAACCAGGTGTCACATGAACCACCTGCATTCAAACTGCCAGATCTTTTTGGTCTTGCTGTGTAGCTATAGCCTAATCTAGCCCATTGAATGCTGGATTACAGGCCTGAGCTATCAAACCGGTTTAGGCCTTTCTTTTTATCTGCATCAATGGAGGGAGGATCCACCTAAATGGCGATCCTGACCATGGAGGACCTGACAGATCTCACAAGCTGTGAGTCCTCAGTGTGTTAGCTTAATGTGTGACCAATGACTCCAGGCCTGGGAGCTGCCTGGCCTTCCTGGAAACTCCCAACATCCTGGCCCCTGTGTCCTGGGCTGACCCATTTCAGGATAGTGCAGCCACTGTAGAGGAAATCCAGGCAGCTGGTGCTGCCTGGAACAGAGACTGAGGTAGAAAGTGGACATCCAAAGCCAAGAAACAGTTCTCTACCCTGCAAATATTTCCCAGCCTCTGTTCTGGTTTCTAAAATCCCCAGAGAAGGACAAGCTGTTCCTCAGATTGCAGTTCCTTTAGTGCCTGGGAAGTCCTTTCTCTAGTGTATCCTGAGTGCCTCTAGTTTTCCATAGAGTGGTGGGGCTTCCCCCGGGGCTCAGACCTCTGTTCTGAGGTTCTGCCTGTGTAGCCCTCTCCCTCTCCTGTAGTTATTGTCTCCAGCTTGGCAGGCTCCAGGAAGCTGTTCTGGCTTGTCAAAGGCTCAGTGATGGGGTTACCGCTCTCCTGGACAGCACTTTTGTCCTTTGGCACGGCCCCTGTTCAGCTGGTTGCTTAAAAACGCCCCCACTCTCTAGGTGGGTCCTGCCGGGTTCTGGCTGGCATGCCGGCTGCTGAATCCTCAGATTTGGCAAGGACTTTCTTATAGCTGTAGGCAAGGGGGGGGAGTGGTGGGAGTCTGTTATCCTGGAGCCTCAAGACATTTGCTGCTAAACCATGTAATCTCAGGCAGCAGTGATCTTTTTTATTTAAAAAAGAAAAAAAAGTATTGGTGGACGTTGGTGGGGTGCACCTTTAGTTCCAGCTCTCTGGAGGCAGAGGGAGGCAGATCTCTGAGTTTGAGGACTGCCAGGGCTACACAGAGAAACCCTGTTTCGAAAAAAACAAACAAAAGGGTATTATTTTATGTGTATGGGGTTTGGCCTGCATGTTTTATAGCATGTGTGTGCCCCATACTCTCAGAGAGTAGAAGAGAGCCTTGGACGCCCTGGAGCTGGAGTTACAGGTGGTTGTGAGTTGCCACCTGGGTGCTAGGAATTGGACCCGGGTTACATGTCACAGAGAGGCAATCTGCTGTTGCTTTTGAATGTATGGTTTATTGTCCACTTTAGGGAAAGTGAAAATAACTCACAGCAGATGAATCTGAATCTAACAATCTATCTCTAAATTGATGCCATGGATGTCTGGGTACCCACTCACAGTGGGTAGAGTTGGCATAAGCAGTTTGTAAGTACAGTGCACAGCAGGCTAGCCTGTCCACCACCAGGGAAAGGACAGTGGGTGAAAGCTAGCTGCTCATGTCCTCAGCTATGCTTAACCAGGTTAACCAGGATGCCTAACACTCAACGGTCACCAAGGTTATAGCTAGGCTAAGGCACAGGATCCTGGTGGGAAATCCATTCATTAGAAAGGGTCCCTTGTCACTAGAGTTCATGGCTCGTGTCCATTGAGGTACATTGGAGACCAGAGTGTGAGCTGCCTGAAGTTCATCTTTGTAGACTCTGGTCACTGCTTCTGGCTGCTGCAGGCCCCTGGTTCCAGGGCTTTACTGATTACACCCAGGCACTAGCTTCTGGGACTTTTTCTTTTCTTTCTTTCTTTTTTTTTTTGAGATAGGGTCTCCCTTTATGTAGCCCTGACTGTCCTGGAGCTCACTGTGTGGACCAAGCTGGCCTTGAACTCACAGAGATCTGCCTGCCTCTGCCTCCCAAGTGCTGGGATTAAAGGCTCGGACCACCATGCCCAGCTGATGCTATTTTCTGGTGTCAGCATGTTCTGATGTCAAGACTTTGAGCAGAAGTGCCTCCATCTTTATTTTTGGGGGGGGGGGCGTTTAAGTGTTCACTGCAGTTCTCTGGAAGAACAGCTAGTACTCATAATTACTGAGCCATCACTCTAGCCCCAAGGTGTTGCCCATCTCTTTATGGGCATTCAATGTGTGGTCTCCCCTCAGAACCTTCTGTGTGGTTATTAATGGGGTTATGATTGCTCTGACGCTTTCCGGCTCAGGCTTCGGCTTTGTGTTGGGGGTTTCTGGCCAGGGGCCTCGGGCTAGGCATGCCTGTCCTCACATTCCACCTGACCCCAGGCTCTCCTCTTCCCTCTTGGCCTCCAGGTGCGCTACAAGGAAGAGTTTGAGAAGAACAAGGGTAAAGGCTTCAGCGTGGTGGCAGACACACCCGAGCTGCAGAGAATCAAGAAGACCCAGGACCAGATCAGCAATGTGAGCTCCTGCCCGCTGTTACCCAAGCTACCCTCTGCCCTCCTCTCTTATCCGCTCCCTAGCATCCCTGCTTTGGTTCCTCAGGAGGGCCTGCTGTGTGGCAGTGGCTTGAATGGAGGGAAGGGAGAAGCTGAGGTTCCCAAGTGCCCTTTCTTTGTTCCCCTCTTTGCTAGGCATTCTGCCCAAGTGGTATTTCCTCCTTAAAGAGACTGCCCTTTTAGAGTGTGTGTGTGGAGGGAGGGAGGGAGGGAGGGAGGGAGAGAGAGAGAGAGAGAGAGAGAGAGAGAGAGAGAGAGAGAGAGAGAGAAGAACCTAGAGGTCCTGGACCACTCCTAAGGCTGGTCCAGAGTGTTATATGCATGGGGATGTTAAGTTACCTTCCACTCTCTAGAGTAGCCCCCTCTCCCCCCAGGCATGGTGGGGGGGGCAGGGTGCAGATTAGATGCTTGTTTTAGCACCAGGGTCAAAGCTGGGGCTGGGGTGGGGGGGTGGTTTGAGCCTCCTGTCTGCCTCTGGGTGCTAACACTGTAGTCATTTCCGCTCTCCCTCACCAACCTCCCACCTCAGCTTGCTCTTCCTTCCTGTGTGAAAACCCAGCTGGCGTTGCCCGCCGACCCTACCCTGCCTCCAGGCCTTCTCAGGCCGGAGCTGGGGCTGGCCATCGGTGTCTGTTGGGTGTTGGGTGTCTGGCTGTTAGATGGGTAGGCGTGAGGAGTGGGTGGTGAAGTGACAGTCTCTGTGTGGTCTTTCAGAGAAGCTGGGGCTAGAGGACAGGCCTCAGTTTCCTTCTTTGCACAGCCATAGCTTGTGTGTCTTTGGGCTTGCAGGGGCCTGATTTGGAATATGTGGGAGTAGACATCACAGAACATGGGTGCACACCTGAGCACAGAGCGTTAGAACATGCCCTATCAGCTGCAACAAGACTCCTGTAAATGAAGGGTGAGGCAGGCACTGTCCTCGTGTCTGTAACAGGAAAGGACCCACCAGTTGCCTATGTCACTCTGGGCTGAGGGACTAGGGATTGGGTGGATAGGATCCAGATTCAGATGGCCTACCTACGTCCCCACCCTCCAGGTTCCAGGTCCCTCAGTGTCCTGCCACTCTCATAAGCGAGTTGGGCTATGCCCCTGGTGAGTTATAGTGGAGGGTCAGGTAGATTCCATGAAAGGGGTCGGGGATAGAACCACCCCTGCCCAGGGGAATAGCTTTCAAATTCTGCCCTCTGTCTAGAAGAAACATTTTCTTTCTTCAGTGGTACATGCCTGCTCTTAGGAGTCTGAGGCAGGAGAGTCATGGATTCAGAGCCATTCTGGAGGTTGAGGCAAAGATCAAGAGGTTGAAGCCATTCTGGGCTCTATAATGAGCCCCTGTGTGAGACAAAGAAAATTTCTTGGAGGAGGACTAAGGATGTAGTTTCCCAGTGGAGCATTCACCCAGCATGCACCGGGCCCAGAGGAGGAAAGAAGGAAACCACTGTCGTGAATACGTGCTTTGGACTTGGAGAGCTCATTCAGATATTTTCTGTTCTTTCATAAAAAGAGCCAGGGATAGTCTGACCAAGTGGGTTTTGCAACACAGTCGTTGCACTGAAGTTTAAGATGAACGGCCTGAGGGAATGCACTGCTTCTCCTGGGCTGGAAGGTGATCCTCAGAAGCTTCAAACCCTGTCGGGCCCCCAGGAAACTTTCTTACAGTTGCCCTCTTCCAGCCTGGGCCTGACTCACACACCCTGGAGTTTCCTTTCTGGCTCAGACCACACAGAGGGTAAAAGGGTGTGTCAGAGAGCTCCCTAGATGGAGAGAAGGGAAGTGGTGTGACCTTGGGTGATTGGGAAACCATGGAATGGCTCACAGAGCTCCAATCATGTGACTTTGTGTCCTGAGACACCACCAGTGTGCCATCCTCTGGGTCATTCATTCATTGATTTACCCTGTGAGTTTGGAGACCAGCAAACCCTAGTCATCCCCATGTCACTTTCTGGAAGTTTTCCAGAATGTTCTGACACCCAGTCTGTTTCACCTGCCTTTCTGCACCCTGTTATTGAACATTGGACACATTAATGCCTGAGGAGTTCTGGTACCAAAAACTGGCTGTGTCCAAGAAATCCACACTAGAGATAGCATCTCATCAGCCACCATGGGGCTGCAATTAGCTGATTGTCCTATTTTTGAGTTGGAGGAGGTGCCCTGAACCTGACCTGGGCTTCCAGAGCAACCAGATGGAGCCTGAGCTGGGAGCTCTGAAGTGCGACTGAATGCTGGAAGTCTTTCCCCTGGTTTTAATGAATGTGATTAAAGTCTATCTTTGTCAGAGCCTTTCCCCCCTCCCCTCTCCAGGTCAGCTGGGCTATACCTCAGTGGTAGAGTGCTTAGCATGCATAAGGACCCGTGGATTCAGTTTCCCCCATATACACACAAAGGGTCCCCTGCGATCATAGGACATTTAGTGAAAATGCCCTCTGTTCGCCCAGCATTCCAGGTTGACACCCCTGGACTGGAGCCCGAGATTCAGCATTGTAAACTCATCCCCTGGCTTACTGTGGTCTGTACTGAGTGAAAGTTATCACTTAAACTCAAAAGGTTTCGCCAGCCCCTGTCAGAGGACACCAGACCTGGCTGTGTCCCAGAACTTTGAGGGAATTTTAAACCACAGGCAGAACTGTGGCTAAGTTGTGCCAACCTCCAGCATAGCTCTGAGAAGCTGTTCAGAGCCACACTGTATTTTGGTTCCAAAATAGCATCCCTGTGTGTGGTCTGTCCCTTCCTAGATTAGCACCTAATGACAGGTGGCCGTTTCTGAAGGCCACACTGTCCTATAGAGATGGAGCCTGGCTTCGCCAGCCAGAGCAGTTGAAAACCAAGAGCCTATTCTCCTGGGATGGCGATGTTTGCTTGGAGATGTGCGGTCTGTCCCCAGCCCTGTGTAAAGCAAGAGGGTGAGAGAGACACAGGCATGCTGGCTGGAATGGAATGGGGGCTCCTGTCTTTCTGTCCCACAGCTGCCGGGCTGCTCTGAGCTTCAGTTACTGCTCTCTGAAGTTAGAGTAGTCATGTGACTGCAAGGGAAAAGCCGAGTATGTGGTCAGTGATGAGCATTGTCAGTGGTGTTCAGAGCTGGTCTCTCTACACTGTGAGAACAGATGGGATGCCAAGGGCCCGAGGGTGCAGCTGAGTGGCAGAACGTGGACTTAGCATGTGTGAGGCCATGAGGTCCATCTCTAGGGAAGAGGTGGGGAGGGAGGGAATTGCATATCTCTTATAATTCTGGCTTCACTGGAGGCGTGCCCTGGACTGTGCTGTGGGGGCAAAAGCTTTAAGTTCACATGCATGTTTGCTGTAAATTGCTAAGGACTTTTTGTTTATTTTTTAAAATAATTTATTCTTATTTTATGAGCATTGGTGTTTTGCCTGTGTGAGAGTGTCAGATCTTGGAGCTACAGACAGTTGTGAGCTGCCATGTGGGTGCTGGAAATTGAACCCGAGACCTCTGGAAGAGCAGCCAATACTCTTAACTGATGAGCCATCTCTCCAGCCCTCATTGAGGACTTCAGTGAATGAGAAATGGCTTTTGCTGAAGCCTTTTGTGGGAGCATTGCTTTCTCTTGTTCACATGTCTATACCTCCAGCCCCATTTTTTTTCCCCTTGCAAACCGAATCACACTATAACAGGTACAGTAAACAGTTATTTTCTCACTGTGCAAATCAAGGACTGGGAGTGTCTAGCCATGTTAGAACACTTGCCTTTCATGCATGAGGTCTTGGACCTGATCTTCAGTGCCACTTAAAGAGAAAGAAAAAAAGCCAGGTGGTGGTGGCGAATCCCTTTAATCCCAGCACTCAGGAGACAGACACAGGGTCTCTGAGTTCCAGTCTAGCCTGGTCTACAGCAAGGTCCAGGGTAGCCAGGGCTACACAGAGAAACCCCATCTAAGGTGGGGTGAGACATGAATCTCTGATAGGAAGCCATATTACATGGTGTTTGAGAACTAAGGCTCTTATGTTAGTAAGTAGTAGATTCTGTTATAGTCTGTTTAACCTCTTTAGACTTGTTTTTCCCATCTGTGAAATGGGAACAATAATGAAATGTTATTCTTGGGCTGGGTGAGGAAAAGAGTAATATATTAGGGCACAAAGTTGGATTTCACTCCCCTTCTCTCCCCAAAAAAGGGCAGGCTTATAAGAGCAAGCTGGTTATTCCATTTAAAGTCTGATGTTACTGCCTAAGCCATGATGCAGCGTCATGTGGGGACAGACATATGGCCAGTCAGACTTTTTCCCACCGCAGTTGGGAAGCAGGTGCTTCAGAAAGCAGAACATCAGCCACCCAGCCTCGGAGGGGCCCCTACCCAGCCACACCAAAGGCCTGCCAATAAGGGTCCTTCGGTCCCAGTCACTGAACCCACATGCAGAGAGACCTTATGGTACAGAGGCCTGGCTTCCTGCCATGGAGACCCTGGACCCTGCCTGTCCTCATTTGGGCTGTTTCTCAGTTTGAGGCCAGCCTGATCAATGGAGTGAGTTCCAGTATAACCAGGGTTAAAAGCAAAAACAAACAAAAAAGGTCAGAACTTTGGGGAGTGCTTACTGCTCTTGCAGAGAACCTATTTCGGTTCCTAGCACCCACACGCTGGCTCATACCCAGCTGTAATTCCAGTTCCAGGGGATCCAATGCCCTCTTCTGACCTCTGAAGGCACCAAGTATGTGGTACACAGACAGACATGTGCAGATAAAACACATAAATTAATAAAAAGGTCTGAGTCACGTGTGAGCCATGATCGGCAGGACCCTCTGGAGGACGTTGCTTTGCCTGTTTGCTTAAGAAACTGCTAGGTGGGCCAGGAGTAATCACACAGCTTCCCTGTTTTGCTGGGGAGGAAGTGGAGGGCAGTGGCCAGCGTGAGCGGGGCCTCATTTCCAGCCATTTGCCCCATGCTTCCCCTTGTTTGCATATCTGGGTCCCCAGGAGAGGGTGATCCTATGATTATCCCCCATTTTGAGGGGGATAGAAGTCCACTCAATGTTGGGACAGAAAAAGATAGAATGGCAACTAGGTGTTTAGTCACTCTGCCTTCACTTGTTCTCAGGCAAAGGTCTGTCTGTCTACCTGGGACTTTGTCCGCTGTCCCAGTAAAATCTATGTTCCAGCATAGAGGTCTGCAAGCCTTTCTTCCCTCCTGTCCCTCCTCTGGGAAATGGGAATGAATGTGTGCATCCATCTCGAATTATCACTTCCTTAGTATGTGTGTTGTGGAGGTCAGAGGATAACTTGAAAGCCAGCTCCCCTGCTTATAGTTTAGGGTGACTATTATCAGTATCGGGGATAATGTGTGGGATGCTTTTATGGCCTTGGTGTGAAGAGCTGTGTAGATGTTAAGGCTGTCAATATTTTCTGTTTGTTTGTTTATTTGTTTTGCTTTTTCAAGACAGGGAATCCCTGTGTAGCTCTCTAGCTGTCCTAGAACTTGCTGTGTAGACCAGGCTGGCCTCACAGAGATCTGCCTGTCTCTGCCTGCAGTGTGCTGGGATTAAAGGAGTGTGCCACCACCGCCGCCTGAGTGCTAGGTTTGTAAGTAAATGTCACCATGCCTGGCTGCATGAAGTGACTTCTGAGGAGTATGGTGGGTGAAGCTAATGTGTAAATACAAGTTCGCACACCTGCCTTAGGAACGAATGGGCATCCTCAGGACGACATGACAATAGGTGGTGCCATGGCCTCAATATGGATGAGGACACTGAGGTGTTAGGAAATGTCTGTCCTTCAAGGGTGAGTTGTGGGCGGGGCCTAGTAGCCCGTGATCCTAGAGCACAGCGATGGGGCCCTTATTGTGGAGTAGGAGCTGCGGACCCCACATGCATTTCTAAAGCTCCCTTTCACCCCATTGGTAATACAGAGCCCACTCAGGGAGGGTCTGTCATTCAGGGTCACCTGGCTCTGCTGGAACCCAGGGCTAGATGCAGAGCTGTTCCCTCCTCTTCCTCACTTTCTTTCTTGGTTATTGGCTATGGAGCAGGGTCCCCAAGGAACTGGAGAGGTCCCCCTTTACCCTGTGTCTGTGGGTGCCCTTCAGGTGGTATTAGGGGTTCACTCTGGAGTTTGAGTCCAGCTAGAGTCTTACCCCAGACTGTTTTACCATTTGAATGTGTGTCTCTTCATGGGAAATGACAGAGTAAGGGAGAAGTCTTAGTTCCAAACTCTGAGAGTGAGCAGCTGTCTGCTTTTAGATGACAGTCCTCCCACACTCCATCCCCATGCCAGCTGCTGCCTGTCAGCCTGTACTACAGTAATAACCATTATTTAGCCAGTAGTAGTGACCCAGGTGTTCCCAGTTGGCCACAGCTCCCTGCCTTCTGCAAACAGTGCACAAAGAATGCTAAGGGTATGTGTGTGTGGGGGGGGGGCAGCAGAGAGAGAGTGTGGGGAGTGGATAGTCAAACCCCCACCAGGACTCCCAGAGCCAGGCTTCTTTCTTTTCTAAGAAAACAAGCAGGCTTTGCCTAGCTCCCAGACTCCTTCCCTACACTGCCATTCTCCAGGCTTAGGGAGGGGCAAGACAGGGTCCTGTCAACAAGCAAGAAACAGCCCTCCTAGGCAGGGGCTGAAGCCTCTCTAGGATGGGACAGTCACAGTACTGTTCTCCCAGGGTTGGCGAGCAGCTGTTCAGCTCGTCTCCACCTCATTCCTTCTACCCAAACCCAGACCTTCTCCTGCCCCCTTGCTTCATTTCCCTACCAGTTTCCTCTGTGGGAGAGCCGGGAGTAGACTTTACTGAGGCTCTTCAAGGTGAGGATGTGTCCCGAGAGGGTGTGGAAGGACACCTACAACCTCTTGTCTGATGCTTCTGTTTTTTCTTGTGCATTTACAGTATATATTCTGAATTTGTACAGTGATGTTTCTGTGTCATTATTAAAGTAGTATGTACTTTGTGAGGATGTACTAATGTCACTCAAGGGAACCCAGGGGCTGGCACAGTAATTGTGTCACCTGCTGATCCTATAAAATGAGCAGCCTGTGATAGTAACTGAGCATGTGTCACAGGGCCTGGCCATAGGAAGGGCCAATTAACAGGAGTGGCTGTGGTGGTTAGGATTGACCGTAGTGGGAGCTAGAAAGGTTCAGCTCCTACCATGTACTCCCTCCTCCCTCCCCTTCTTTTTTTTTTTTTTTTTTTTAGGATTTTATTTATTATATATACAACATTCTGCTTCCGTGTATATCTGCATACCAGAAGAGGGCATTATAGATGGTTGTGAGCCACCATGTGGTTGCTGGGAACTGAACTCAGGACCTCTGGAAGAGCAGTCAGTGCTCTTAACCTCGAGTCATCTCTCCAGCCCCCTCCCTCCTCTTCTTGCTCTCTCTGTGTAGTCAAGGACGATATTGAACTTTTTTGTTTGCTTGTTTTGAGACAAGGTCTCACTATGCAGCCTGGAATTGGCTATGTAGACCTGGCTGGCCTAAACTCCAAAGTACCTGTCACTACCTCCCAAGTGCTGCTATTAAAGGTATATACCATGCCTGATTTCCTGCAGAGTGTGCAACTTTGTGGGCACTATACTAGACCAAGCCCTCTATCATCTGAGCCATAGAACCAGCCCCCAAGATACATAGCCAGGCTGGCACGGCTGTTATCTCATTGTACCCTGTAGTAACTCATAGCATACACATCCAATGGTCCATTTTTAAGGAGGTTAACTAAGCCAGGAAGCAGGTGAACCCTGTGGAGTTCAAGGGCAGCCTGGTCTATGTGGTAAGACCTTGTCTCCAAAAAAAGAAAAGAAAAGAAAGGTTTAGCTGAGGCTTGTCATGGTTACTTAGACAGCTGGTACTCCGTCTTTCTGTAGCTCTCCAGGAGTCTCACAGTGTGTGTGTGTGTGTGTGTGTGTGTGTGTGTGTGTAAGGGTCTCACTATGTTGCTCAGGCTGGCCTTGAGTTCCCAGCTCCTCCCTCCTGCCTCAGTGACTAGGATGATAGGCACCGTCCCCAGCTTGGGTGGCAATGGGAGAAGACTGGCTTGCAATGAAGCCCTTCACCCGTTCATCCCTTCCGCACTGCAGATCAAATACCATGAGGAATTTGAGAAGAGCCGCATGGGGCCCAGTGGAGGTGAAGGTGTGGAGCCAGAGCGCCGAGAACCCCAGGACAGCAGCAGCTACCGGAGGCCACCAGAGCAGCAACAGCCACAGCCTCACCACATCCCGACCAGTGCCCCGGGTGAGTGCTAGCCTGGGAGCTGGGGAGTGCAAGAGGGGTCCCTGAGGTCAGGAGAGAGGGGCAGTGAGAAAGTGGCTGGGGGGGGCGCTCACACACACACACACACACACACAGACAGAGGCATCCATGCGTGTAGGACTGTTCCCCAGAATCACATTCCCATCCCTGCTAAGGGTGTGGGTGGATCCGTCGGGAAAAGTAGATCCAGTACGAGGAGTGTACAGCCCTCCTGAAAGTCCAAGACACTAAGGAATGTGCACGCTTAGCTGTAAGCTTTTGTGGGGGTGCTGCTGAGCAAGGCTGGGTTGGGGTTGAAAATTCATGCCTTTGGTTTCAAAGGGCAATGGGCTTGGCAAGACCCTTTCTGAGTCCTGTCCCTTCCATCTTCCAGTTTACCAGCAGCCCCAACAACAGCAGCTGACTCAGTCCTATGGTGGCTACAAGGAACCTGCAGCCCCTGTCTCCATACAGCGTAGTGCCCCTGGTGGTGGCGGGGTAAGTATCTGTCTGGAATGGAGAAACCCTTGGGTGAGAGGGGTCACAGCTGTATGCACCTGTGTATGGGCGTGTGCGCGCACACCCACACCCACACCCCCCCCACACACACGCGAGATAAAGATTAAGGATATAGCTCAGTGGTAGAGCACTTGCCTAATATGCACGGGACTTTGTGGTCCTGTTCTTTCCCTTAGGGAACGATTATGTACTGCTAGCTTTTGTGTCCCTGTGTGGGCAGAAGGTAGTCTTGTGCTGCCATCTTGAGCCAGGCCTACGGTAGGACTCATCCAGTTTTTTCTGGGTGAGAAAATGAGCAACAGTAAGAGGCTTGACAGTCCTTGGTATGAACGTGCTGGCCTTGATGTTCTGGAATACATCCCACTTGGGTGCACTAGGCTGATCTCCATTCTGGGTGCCGGGATTAAAGGAATGCGTCTGGCTGGCATATCACATTTTAAAACCACTGTCTTGGTGTTGAACCTATGGGACTTTAAGGCCAACCTGTAGAAACAGGTCCAAGATACTCTATGGCAGAGCCCATCCCAAACCCTATCTTCTGGCTCATTGTCCTCCCGAGGTTCCCAAGAGGTAGAGAGAAAACAAGGGGCCTGGGAGTCATTTGGCAGAGCACTTGCCTGGGTATGGGAGAGCCTACATCCAATACCCAGGCTGACTATTGACTGTGCTCCCCAGAAACGGTACCGCGCAGTGTATGACTACAGTGCTGCTGACGAGGACGAGGTCTCCTTCCAGGATGGGGACACCATCGTCAATGTGCAGCAAATCGATGATGGCTGGATGTATGGGACCGTGGAGCGCACTGGCGACACAGGGATGCTGCCAGCCAACTACGTGGAGGCCATCTGAGCCCCGTGCTGCCCCACCCACTGTCTTCAATGCATTCCATGGCATCACGTCTGTCCTGGGGCCTGACCCATCCACACTTCAGTGTCTCTGTCTTTTAAGATCCGCCACTGCTTCTTCATCCCTGCCCCTCCTCCAGCTCCTTTTGCCAACCCAAGCCTTGTTCTGCCACTGTCTCAGGCTCCTTCCTCTGGCGGGTTTTCCCTTGGACCAACCGACTGATTGATTTTTCTCTCTGGATGGAACAGGCTGGGCACTCTGGGGAGGGCAGGACTGTTCTGGGGAGGGTGGGCTCACAGGGCTGGGCTGAAATAATAGGAGACCCATTAAAGAGATTGGTTAGGCCAGGCATAGTGGCACATACCTTTAATCTGGGATTCAGAGACAAACAGATCTCTGAATTCAAGGCTAGCCTGGTCTATATCATGAATTCCAGGACAGCCAGATGAGATCCTGTCTTGGGGAAGGGGGGATTGGTTAGCTCCCAGCTTCATTTCCTGTCTAGCTCTCCTATCACTCTATCCTAAGGTTGGGGTGAGCTCCATACTCCTCATACCTCCAGGTGGGGTTCCACACATTCCCAGGGGGTAGGTATTGAAGCCTCAGTTATGTAGGGACCAATGTGATGAGTTTACCTTTCTGCTAGTCCACCCTCCTGATCCTGTGTGTGTTCCTTTACATGCTGGGTGTGCCGTCCTGCCCACACAAACCTAGGATGGCCAAAGAGCTCCTCAGGAAGCACAGCTTGGGTCAAGTTCTTGCCTTAGTTTTAGGGGCAGCAGCGGGAAGGAGGGAACAGGGTGTTCTCCCCGGGCCTATTTCTGCCCGAGTTCCCCAGCTCCAGGGACTCTATTTATCTCCCAGGCTGGGAGCCTGCTGTGAAGGGTAGAGCAAGGGATGCCTCTGTCACTTGAGTTAACTGAGCTGTTCCTTTCTACTCCCCTGGGAAGAGGTCCTATGGCCTTCCCTCCCTACGACAAGGCTGGATGGGGCCTGGAGCTTGGGAAGTCAGAAAATGAAAACAGTCCTGGACTCATAGGAGGCCCCATCCTTTTGCTCACTCACTGGGAAGGTGGGAGAAGGCTTTCCTGTCCTTGTGTCTGAGGCTACAGAGTAGGGTAGGACCAAGTCACCCACACTGTGGTAGCTCCCTTGGGGCTCTCCTGTCCTTGGAGCAGGGAAGAGAGTCCAGGACTCCAAAGCTGGCGGCACCATCTCTAAATCGGTGCTAAACTCAGGTTCCTCCTTTGCACCTGGGGCCTGGGACAGTCGTCACTTCATTCATCTCTGAGTTTTCTTGACACCTCTCCTGGGTCCCCCGACTCTCATCTTCACTCTGAGTCTCATATCAGGTCCCTTTGCACACAGACCCTGCTTTGGGTGAGGTTCGAACCTGAAGGCACTGGTCAGGTCAGCAATGCAGTGGTCAAGACAACGTGCAAGGACTTGCTAGAGGAACCACCCTCCTGCCTGGCCAGTCCCCTTTCCTGTGTGTGGCATGGGGAGAACGCTGTGGAGGCATACCAGGAGCCCCTGGGGAGGTGCCAGTCTACTCCATTTCCTCTTGATCTCAAAGCACAATGCAGTTTTGGGGACCAGAATTCACTCTTGTAGGGCCTGTGCTTGGGAGGTGCCACAGCCTGAACCTCCCTTCCCCTGCTCTAGAAATGGGGGAGACGCTCACACACCCACAGAGGGAAGAGGATCCATCTATTGGTGCTGAGGGCCCCAGCTGGAGTCCATATTCTTTTCCAGAAGCATCCACCCCTAGAAGAGCACAGGATCCCCAAGCCCATGGTCTCTTCCTTTGTAAAGGTCTTTCAGCCAATCAAAACCCAGGAAAAAAAAGGCACCTTGGCTAGACTGTGAACTTAACTTTTGTGGGCCAATCCTGCAATGCAAGAAGCCCCGTGGTGAGGGGTATGAATTCTCCCCGCACTGCTTCCTGTTTTCCCGCCCTCATGTCCCTCCAGGGAGCATTTTATTTGTTAATAGCTGGACACAAGACAAAAAGTACCACCCCACAAAGCCTGTATTTAAAAGGAAACAGAAGTGACCCTGTGAAATTCGCCTCTGTCTGACATTCCATCTGTGTGTGTGGTATGTGTGTGTGTGTGTGTGTCTGTGTGTGAAGCCGCCCACTCATCTTTTATATGGGGTTGTCATCTTTCTTTGGTCTGTTTGGTCCCCTCCCTCCTGGCCTTGCACTCGGGATCAGTTCTTTCTGGCCTGTTATGATTCTGAACATTGACTTGAACCACAAAGTGAATCTTTATCCTGGTGACGCAAATAAAAGTCTAATTTTTACCTGCGGACTGGGCTTCCTCTTTGGCTCTGAAGTAACTTCTGTGTGTGTCCTCTCTGCCAGGGGACATTGATCTGTCACCCACGGTGAGCCTAGTTACCCCCTCAAAGGGAGGACTGACCTGGAAACCAAAGGGTAGCTGGCTCTTCATCATGCTTCAACATCCGCTTCCTCCTTGAGGACATACTCCAGCCCTCCAATGGCTTCTACCAGTGACAATTCTGCCACCACACAAGGCTGGCATTCCCTTAGTTCTGAGGCCCCTCACACTGCTCCCCGTCTTCCGCTAAGCGTCTTCTCCCTCCTAGCCCAGGGTGCTCAGAGACTGCCAGGGGTCTCATTCAAGTTCCTGGTCTCTGGCTACAAGCAGGCTGCTCTACAAATGTTCAAGCCAGCCAGTGAGCTCAGCCCAGGCATGTTCTAGCACAGTGTATACCACTGCCACGTTTGAATTGTAAAATGATAGCAACTAGGACAGTTTCCAGTGCTGCAGATACTGGATAAACTCTCCATAGGGTGGCCTGGCAGGCAACACAAGGCAGACTTCCCACTTTCCTCTCCCATCTCCTCCCAGCCATGTGATGGATTGAACCCAGCCAGCTTGATTGCAGGCACTACAGCCCCCTTTTTTGTTCGGTGGGTCTGTGGTAGGCGATACAACACTCCTGGGCCCTGGCTCCTGTGTAGCCATATGTTGCTGGACTGATGCCACCGCTGTGGTAGCAACTAGCCCTAAACACCTGCTGAATGACAACTGGCCTAGCTCTGAAGAGCTAACACCTAGCCTTATCCATCCTTTGACTGACCGGATACCTTTTGTCCCACTGGGGCTATACATGAAAGTATTCTCTGGCCCCAGGGGAACAGCAGGTGAGAGGCAAAGAGCTAAATGTAACAGGAGAATGGGGAGTGCTCCAGGTGTGGGGAGTGCTCCAGGCAGTGCTGAGTTCCCAGAAAGGCAGTTTCTGACACTGTCCCTGAAGGAGCTGGCAGCTTATAGTTCCCAATAGCAGCAGAAGAGCCTGCCCACCTGGTGATGTGCCTGTCTTCCTTGCTGCCAGTCCCTTCTTGGAAGCTTCACTTCTCACCTGCTGGGCTGCCTGCTCAAGGAAGGCATCTCTTCTGGGAGTGGCCTAAGTTCCTGAGCTATTTGGGGTGAGGCTAAGGATGCTAAGGCTCAGGTGGCCTACAGGAATTTTTTTTCTTTTAATAATAAACAGTTGGAGCACACACAGCAGAAATCAAATCAATTGGGGTGTGTGTGGTTTTTAACATTGTTTTTTATTTATTGTGTGTCCATGTGCAAGTGTGTTTATGTGTTTGTACCACAGGGCGTGTGTGACATCACAGGACAATTTACAGGAGTCAGTTCTGTCCACCATGTGGGGCTCAGGGATTGAACTCAGGTTGTCAGATTTTGTGCAAGGCACCTGTACTGTCTGAGCCTATTGTTGGTTCTGATGTCACTGACTTTTAATAAGACACCCATCTTTTCTCCCTCAGAAGAAACCACTTGACAGCTGGCTGTAATCTCAATACTCAGGAGGTCAAGAGGTAGAGGCAGGAGAATCCAATGAAGGCCAGCCTGGGCTACGTGAGATTTTCTCAAAACAATAAAACAACAAAAAGTACATAATCTGCATTCCTAGACACTGACCATCCAGGAGTGGGCGCAGGGGAATGACACTGGGCTAAACTTTCTGAAAAGACAAAGCAAGTATGGGCAGTGACAGACAGAAAGGTTGGAGGAGAGACCTCATGTAACACAAATGAACTTAGGCTCTCAGATCTCCCAGACCAACAAGGCAAGCCAGTGTGAGGTGGACTCAAAAGGAATATGGATTTAAGGTGTATGTGTGTGTGGGGGGGCACAGATCTTTAATTAATATCAGCACTCTGGGGGATCTACAAAGCGAGTTCCAGGTCAGCCAAGGACTGTTACACAAAGAAACCCGTCGAGAGAGAGAGAGAGAGAGAGAGAGAGAGAGAGAGAGAGAGAGAGAGAGAGAGAGAGATATGGACTTAGAAGAGAGCCTTGCTTTGAGTCCTGCCCCCTATTGACAAGCTGTGAGGCGAGCAAGCTCATGACCACCTCTGAGCCCAGGCTATAACAGACTGCAGACAGGTTGAAATTACCCCATGTGTGCAATGCCTGGCACAGCGTAAAACTTGTGTCCACACCAGAGATGCCCTCTGAGACCACATGAGACCTTCGACCGTGTTCTCCTTTGAACTAGCCGATGGCCCACACAACTGGTAACAATTACTTTTAGAGAGAAATTGCCAGAGGTGTAAGAGGAAAAAGGAAGAAGGCCGGCAGGAGAATGCGTCCCTAAGGGTTCTGTAGAGATCCTCCACTCACACCTCCCGGAGCAGCCCACTCAGTGCAGAAACTGTATCTAAATAGAAAGCGGTTCCACACACAGGGGCGGGGCTGGCTTCCTGGGAAGAAATTGAACCTCTCCAGTTTTGCCTGGTCTAAAAGAAGCTGTTCCCTGGTTACCCACCGTGGGCTTTGTGATTGGCTGACTGTAAGCTGCTGATGGAGTTGCAGCATCCCTTAGCCTCAGGTCCCTGGGAGGGGGAGGGACCAGGAAGGGGGGAGGGAATAGGAGCCATTTCTCTGCGCTGACCGACCTCCACGCTTGCAGCTCTCATTTCCCCGGAATCCAGGCGACTCCCCTGCTTAGTATTGCACCATGCTGGATATTTTCATCCTCATGTTCTTTGCCATCATAGGGCTGGTGGTTCTGTCCTACATTATTTATCTGCTCTAGCGGCCTGGAGCTGCAGGGGCTGCGAGGGGAAGACGGATGGAGCTGAAGCGCCGAGCATCCTGCTTGCTGACGCACCGGTGGATTTTTGCTTCTGGTCATTATTCGGGTACTGATTCAAAGACAAAATTAAAAGAGAGCTTGTTTTTGTATCTATTTCTCAGACATTGACGTAGCATTTCTTGGATCAATCTGAAAAGAACAAGAAAGGCAAGGTTCCTTTGGGAACCAATTTAAAATGTGATTTGTTAAAATTAAAAATAAACTTCACAATGCCCTGGGTTTTAGGTAGGATGGGAGGGGAGGCATGTATGTGGAGGAGAGGGACTATCGTTTCCTAATGTCCTCTTCCAGGTAGATGCAAAACCAAGTTGTATCTTTCTACTGGCAATGACTACAGTACATTCTTACGTATGGGGAGGTGGTTTCCAAATCTGCCGGCGTTACTGCATTCATTAATTCACTGGTGCTGCCACAACTGCATTCATTAACTCACTAGTGATTCATTCCCACTTGAGAAACAGTAGCAAATAAAATTTACTTGGAGTAAGGTCTGGGGGAGGGGCCCACTTTTCCCAGCTATGGAATTTGGTGTGGAGGGGTGGGGAGGACTCTTGGATCTCTCGGTAGTTGGTAGGTCCTGACCGGTAGAGGTACCTCTCTGCTGCAGTTCCCGGCTGAGCACTTTGTTTCTGGGTTTCCCACAGCTCCGGTGTTCCGTCCAGCGAGAGGGTTCTGCCCAATAGCAGGAGTCCTGAGGCCCAACTGACTTCTTCCAATGTGTCGGGATGTGGCTAACCCTTGGCAAGCGGGGGCTCTGTGAGGCAGAGGCACTCCTGGGGACATCAGGAGTTGAAGGATACCACTGGCAGCTGCTGCATGTGTTTAAGCTGTAGACAGGGTGTATTGGAAATGGGGAAGGTTGAAATGTACACACAGTAAAGCCACAGTGGAGAGCTGCCAAGACATTCATATGGGCAGTCTTCCCTTAGGTCTAAATGCAACTGCACATGATACCAAACTTTGCTTTCCTTTCTCTTTCACAAGCAGGCGTTCCCTTGTGAACTCAAGGACAAATTCAGTCTGTCTGTCTTATCAGTGTCCTTATAGATTGTGCAGTCTAAGGTTGATCGCTAGCCCTCCCCACCCCCCCAAAACCCTGTCATTTGCATTTTTTAAGATTTATCATTTCTTTCCTCCTTGTCATCTCCCAGCTTCTATCTGATGAGAGACATGGTTGTGAAGTTCTTATTCTTTGTGCCTACTTATAAAGCATTGAAATGAAATGTCTATTAATTTAGGAAAATAAAATTTTACCCCTAAGGGAGGGGCTTTAAAACTTTTTTTTTGATTGTTAAATTTCCTTTTGTTTAAAAAAACAAAATGAAACTGTTTTCATATTTCCTTGTCCAGTTAGGGTTGAAAAAAAAACATGTTTTAGGATACAGAGTGGATTTGGCCTCAAATCTGTGGTATCTATTATTCCCTTGGAGACTCCACCATAATTGTTCTACGTTGATTTTCTTTTCTAGCTTAAAAATAAACAAGGAAAAAGAATGAATAGTTTCTTGTAATAATATTTTGTTCAACCGCTGTCTTTATTTATTTACTTATTTATTTTTTTGTTTGTTTGTTTCTTTCTTTTTTGAGACAGGGTTTCTCTGTGTAGCTTTGGAGCCTATCCTGGCACTTGCTCTGGAGACCAGGCTGGCCTTGAACTCACATCGATCCACCTGCCTCTGCCTCCCGAGTGCTGGGATTAAAGGCGTGCAGCACCAACGCCCGGCCTACTTATTGATTTTTGAGACAGGGTTTCTCTGTAGCTTTGGAGTCTGTCTGGAGACCAGGCTGGCCCCCAACTCATATAGCTGGAGAGATGGCTCAGTGGTTAAGAATACTGACTGCCCTTCCAGAGGACTGGGGTTCAATTCCCAGCACCCACATGGGAGCTCACAGCTGTCTTTAAC